>NC_057801.1:223943693-223945949 GCF_018294505.1 Triticum aestivum | reverse complement strand
CGACTGACCCAAAAGTCGATTCAGTCGACTGAAGTGTGGCTTAATCGGAGCAGAGCAGCAGCACGAGCGAGGAGGAGAGCGGCAACAGCAGCTGGGCGAGCGAGTGATCGAGCGAGAGCCGGAGCAGCAGCAGCAGCGCGAGCGAGCGAGAGCCAGAGCAGCCGCAGCAGCGCGAGCGAGCGAGCGAGAGCCGGAGCAGCAGCAGCAGATCCGGCTGGTATGGACGCCGCCGCCGAAGGGGCCTCGCACTGGGGGAGAGCCGCCATGGAGATGTCTCCCGCGGCGTCGGCTTCAAGTAGCCGCTCCATGGGGGTGCAGGATGGAGCACCGTCGGTGCTGGGAGGTCGAGTTAAGGAGAAGGTGCGATGCGATGAGTGTACAACCTCTTTGGTGGCACCGAGTAGGCCTCGGCTTCGTCTGAGGAGTCCGTGAGGATGCTGCGGTTCCGGTGGAGCAGGTTAAGGTGGCGCTGTGGGGATGGAGCAGCTGCGATAGACGAGGCGATCGTCGGAGCAACTCCTTGGAGGTGGAGGACGGAGCGGCTGAACCGGCGGGACGGCGAGATGGACGACGGATCCTCATCCGGGGAGGTGGACGAGGGACGTCGAGCTGTTGCGGTGGACGACGTTGCCGGGGAAGAGGCTCCGGCTGGGCAGCGGTGGCGTGGCCAACGGAGGAGGGTGGGGTTTCACGGCTGGAGCGGAGAGGTTATGGCGGCATGGGATTTCGAATGGCGAAAAGGGGGCGATGGGAGGGGGTGAAGCATGACTTAGGGATGCGCTTGTCCAAAATGTAGGGTGTGTTACAAAAGTACCCCCCCACCGATTTGAACTAGAAGGTGGATTTCGCGTGTCGGGATTTGGCAGCTGGAGGGAGTTTTCGCGCGCGTTGTAGTTTCGGGATAGCAAGACGCGGGTTGTGAAGGCGCCAGTTTTGGGAGCACGATATCTGAATTTTCGGGATATAACAAGACGCGGGTTGAATTTTAGGGACAAACCTAACATGTAGTAATATTGTACTTGTACGTACCAAATCAATTCGCACTTCCCTCAACCAAAAAGAAAACGAAAAAAATAAAACTATTCACACCACACAAAGAGAGAGTCTTGCCCCGTTTAACTATACAAATGCTATTCAAAGCTACTCCCTCCTTCCATCTATATAGGGCCTAATGTGTTTTTTGATGCTAACTTTGACCAAATATTAGAGCAATGATATATGACATGCAACTTACACAAAGCACACCATTAACTTCGTCTGTGAAAGGTTCTTTCAATGATATAATTTTCACATTGTGCATGGCATGTACTATTAATCTTGTCAATAGTCAAAGGCGGTCTTAAAAATCTCATTACGCCCTATATAGATGGAAGGAGGGAGTATGAATCCATGTTATGTCCGATTAATTTTTTTCGCTTTGCTGTATAATGCATGTAACCTAGTCATACCAACATTTTATTGCATTCCAAATGTCTATAGTACCGCTGCAATTCGAACTAAATTTGAATTCATTTCTCTATTTCAGTAAGAATCTACAATCATGATTGTTGCCAACTTCAACCATCATAGTTTCCCTGCTATCCGCCAGATATAAATCGGATGGCCTATAATGCAGGATGGCAGGCACACCATCCTCAACAACTCCGTTTTTTATAAGAGTAGAGATAAAATATATTAAATGTAGTATAACATGTTCATAAACACACCGTGTGTATCACCGTTATATATATTCACACATACGTCGGTTTAAAACACTATGATAAATTCTTCAAATATCCGAATTCGCTTTTTATAATGAAGTATATATGATCTCTATTCGTCTTTTACACCCACACAACCCTCTTATCTTTGTAGCTAGCGCTAACTTTCTCTTGTGCATGCACACACCCGCATCCGTCTCACCCTCCCTCAGCATTCTCTAGCTCCATCACGCAAATTCGTCTTTTCACTTTAGGTCATTCACCCACGGTGTGTGTAGGCCCCCAGCTCCTTCTTTACGGCACACATCGATCGATATGCCTCTCTAGCCAGGTGTGCCTAGCACAAACACAAGATTCCCCTCTTCTCTTGTCACCGTCCATGCCTCACTCCCACCACTCTTTTCATCGTTCTCGTACTTGCACACTCCTCCCCGCTCGATATAGCATGCCTCTCGTACCACCTCCTACATGCATCCCTCTATCTCTATCCTTATCCTCGTGCCTCGTTTGCTTCTAACACACACATGCATGTATATCGATCGATCTCCCAACATAT
>NC_057801.1:223928956-223943417 GCF_018294505.1 Triticum aestivum | reverse complement strand
GACGTACCTCACAAGTTATGTCTCTCCTTTCTCTAACAAAGGGTGATTGATCTTCCTATGTAGTTATGTCTGCTTACCACACCCACATCGTCCCCCCTCATCATTCGTGCATGCCTCCTGACCCGTCTCTCACACGCACGTGCAGAGACAACAAGCAGCCATCTCCTCTCTTATTGATATTGCGGGCGTGCCCTCCATTTTTCTAGCAAGCCTATCCCACCATTTGTTAGAAGCAACTCCACTACCACCCCCTCCAACACTCTAGCTCTGTGTCTCTCCCAACCTTATTCCTCTCATGCACATATGCATGGATGCCGATCGATCTCCCTTAATACATGAGGCAGATCGGTCTCCTTAATACATGAGGTAGGCCTCTCTCCTTCTCCACACATATACCAGCCATTGTACCTCTATAGTTAATTGGACCTCCCTCTTCCCCCACCACACACCGATAGTCGAGCGCTGCGGGTAGGTATCCATGCCACAGAGACAAACTGCACATGTCCCCTCTCACGTTCTAGTAGGCCAGCCACTCTATATCTTTGACGTGGGCATACACAAATTCGATGGCACTCTTTATCGATCGCGCGCGCACACACACACACACATCATCCCTCTTTTCGATTCTTTGGACACCTCAAGCCGGTGATACCTCCACTCTCTTCTCGTGGATCGCCCCCTCTATATATATGTTATATCTAGGACTCTATTTCACACACATTGCATATGTTACATTTTTTGATTGAGCCCCCCCCCCCAAAAAAAACTCTCAAGAACCCACACACTATATCTCTCTTGGTTTGTATATCTCTCACACAACCCCACGTAGGTGGTGTACATATACAAGAAGAGAATAGGTGCACCGTGCACGTACTCACGCTTCGTGCCCAGCCACACCCGCGTGGGTACACGGTGGAGCTCATTCCTTTACGAAATGGCAGCCCACGTGCTAATTTGAACGCCTGTAGCGGTTGTTTACCTAGGGAGGTCATGTACCATGCCTGCACGAAACAAAGTTCGACTTGACGCATTGCCGCATTATTTTTAAATAAAGTTATAGCGCTCAATGGCACATACACAGAATATAAAATTATTTTTATGGAGAAAAAGATAGTCCGCTCACTATATACAATGGAGCCTTGCGTGCCTGGTTTGGCGCTCTTCAGAGTATCTCACACAAGGCTGCGGTGGCCTCTTTCTCTCTCACCGTTGGTCACTGATCCGGCCGCATCCCGTCCGCTGGAGGAAAGGGAGTGT
The DNA here is from genome assembly GCF_018294505.1 of Triticum aestivum. Classification (NCBI taxonomy): domain Eukaryota; kingdom Viridiplantae; phylum Streptophyta; class Magnoliopsida; order Poales; family Poaceae; genus Triticum; species Triticum aestivum. The sequence continues at coordinate 223,942,160 of NC_057801.1, read as the reverse complement.
GGTGGCCTCTCTCTCTCTCTCTCACCGTTGATCACTGATCCGGCCGCATCTCGTCCGTCGGGGGAAAGGGAGTGCGGTGGCCTCTCTCTCTCTCACCGTTGGTCACTGATCCAGCTGCATCCCGTCTGCCGGGGGAAAGGGAGGAAGTGCATCATTTCTCCGTTCGACAGTGCCGAGGCAGCACGTCCCGATCCGCGGTACACGCCGTTCTCTCTGACCAAGCTCCGGCGCGGCAGGGCCTACGACACCTGCTCGCAGATTCCGCCCTCCGCCGCTCACCTAGTTACATCCCGACGACCTCCAGGTATCCCCTTCGGCCTTGCTCCACTGCCCGTCTTCCCACGTCGCTGCATGTGGATCTTCCATAGTTCTTTGCCCAAAACGTAGCTCGTCCAGCGTACTTTCGATATTGCATTCTCGTCCTCACACCGTTTTAAACAAAGACAACCGTGTTGTTATCTTCCCTTAGGGCAAGGAATATGCTTCTTTTTTCTCATCGCATGTGTCATCAACTGTTATTGGCCAGTAATTGTTGCCTTTCTACCTCTTTTTTGCAAACAGGGCTATCCATTTCACCTTGTTGCTATTGTGACCTTTTGGTGAACTGCACAAATCACTTTTTTCTTAAGAGTGTTTTGTGCAGTTGTACTAAAATGTCACATGGGCAACGTCTATACATTTCAGTGCGGCTGCACAAAGGGAGATTAGTTTTGCTCTATCCTCCTCATCCAACTCCGAGCCTAATCTTCTCCAACTAGTTAGTCTTAAAAGAGACTGCAAAGGTGACCGGCTTCTATTTATGTGTTTATTGTTTCATCAGCAGTCCTCTGTTATCGTAATCACACTTGATATCTTTGGAATAGGGACGCTCAGCTCTATTTTAGTGGAACTGCACAAAATAATCGGAATGTTGCATGCTCCAGACAGCTACTTTTTTTCCCAACATGCCTTGCTGATTTAGACAGAGCTTGGGGGACGTTGCTGCCAATGAAAGCATGGATAAATTTTAATTTAACACCTTCTCACAACTCTGTCTTCAGTTGTGATGTAATTATTAGCTCTGATCTGCTAATAATTGACATGCATTAGCAAGGAAGTTAGTTTTTTATTGTTTCCGAAAGAGCATCGATGGCAAGACACGCGAAACAGAAGCTGAAAGCACACACCATTGTACAATTTCATGTCTCGCTGGAAAATTATTTGTATAGTACGTCAATTATGTAAATAAATGATGGAAGCTTGATAGCATTGCCAGAAGCCTCTTCATCATCCGGGTCCATGTGCCATGCACAAAATTATACTCCTTCGTTCCAAAATATTTGTCTTTTCACAAATTTCAAACGGGCATATTTTAGAGTGTAGATTCACTCATTTTGCTTCGTATGTGTACTCCCTCCATTCCTAAATATTCTATTCGTCTTTCTAGAGATTTCAACAAGTGACTACATACAGAGCAAAATGAGAGAATCTACACTCTAAAATATGTATATACATCCGTATGTGCCAGTCCATTTGAAATCTCTAAAAAGACAAATATTTGAGTAGTCACTCGTTGAAATCTCTAGAAAGACAAATATACTCTAGAGTATATTTAAGAACCGAGGGGGTAGTGCACAACCGCATGGGAGACTCAGCCTGGTCATTGCACCGCATTAATAGTGAGTAATGAGCAGTCAAATCGTAAGCCCCACCTTTACCACTGTAAGTTGCTCTGAAGAAGTGTCACGCCAAATATGCTATACTATCCTAAAGAGACTCGAAGGTCCCACCAAGGGTAGAACCGCATATTGAAATGCTTTTGCATGGTGGATATCATTACATCAACATTACATAATAGATGGGGATACATACAAAAGGCATACAATGCCACACGAATACAACATCATCATACATAAGATCAACATCCGAACTACGGTTGAAACACAAACAGAAACTCAAACGACATCCACCCTGCTAGCCCAGGCTGCCAACCTGGAACCTATCCCCTGATCGAAGAAGAAGCAGAAGAAGAACTCCAATACAAGTAAACATCGCTCTCGCATCATGATCATCGCATAAACATGTACCTGCAAGTGTTGTTGTAGTAATCTGTGAGCCACGAGGACTCAGCAATCCCATTACCATGGGTATCAAGACTAGCAAAGCTTAATGGGAAAGGAAGGGGTAAAGTGGTGAGGTTGCAGCAGCGACTAAGCATGATATGGTGGCTAACATACGCAAATGAGAGCGAGAAGAGAAACAAAGGAACGGTCATTGTCGGTGTCAAAACCGGCGGATCTCGGGTAGGGGGTCCCGAACTGTGCGTCTAGGCAGATGGTAACAGGAGACAAGGGACACAATGTTTTACCCAGGTTCGGGCCCTCTCGATGGAGGTAAAACCCTACGTCCTGCTTGATTAATATTGATGATATGGGTAGTACAAGAGTGGATCTACCACGAGATCAAGGAGGCTAAACCCTAGAAGCTAGCCTATGGTATGATTGTTGTAATGTATGTTGTCCTACAGACTAAAGCCCTCCGGTTTATATAGACACCGGAGGAGGCTAGGGTTACACAGAGTCGGTTACAATGGTAGGAGATCTACATATCCGTATTGCCAAGCTTGCCTTCCACGCCAAGAGAAGTCCCATTCGGACACGAGACGGAGTCTTCAATCTTGTATCTTCGTAGTCTTGGAGTCCGGCGGATAATGATAGTCTGGCTGTCCGGACACCCCCTAGTACAGGACTCCCTCAGTAGCCCCTGAACCAGGCTTCAATGACGATTAGTCCGGTGCACATAATGTTCGGCATTGCAAGGCGGGTTCCTTCCTTGAATAATCCAGAGAAGATCATGAACACCAGGATAGTGTCCGGCTCTGCAAAATAAATTCCACATTCCACCGTAGAGAGAATAAAATATACACTAGCTCAATCTGCTGACGTACTATGCGGCGTGACATCACACCGCTACCAAGCCTTTGTTTGAACCGTTTTTTACTATACCACCTCAGCACGTTTAGCGAAGCGGTTTCCTTGGCATGTCTTGTCGAAGCAGAGATCGTGTTCCCCTTATCCCGGGATTCTCATCAATATTTGCGTGGGTAACCCAACCGTTCCCGTTGCCACGCCTCCTCTATCGAAGGTGAATCCCGAACGGTCACGGAGACGGCTCTTGGTATTTTTCCTCTTTATAAGGGGACCAAGGCTTGTCCTTGTTCTTCAATCTCGCATCAAATCCCTTCCCCGCTCCCAGTTCCAACAGCCAGAGCCTCAGATTCGAGCTCTTCGGATCCTTAACCATGTCCGGCTCCGACCTCCAGGGTCGGTGGATGCCCTCCTCCGTCACGGAGGAGGACATATTGAAGTTGCGTGAGGCCAAGTACCTGGCCTACGAGGTTTCGCACAGGTTGCCCGCCCAAGGGCAGGCCGTGCCCACACCCGAGCCCGGTGAGTTCGTTGTCTTTGTGTCCCACCTCCGTCGAGGTTTAGGCTTCCCGACGGACCCCTTCGTGAGAGGGCTCATGTTCTACTATGGGCTGGATTTTCACGATTTGACCCCGGAGTCCATCCTCCACATCTCTGCATTCATTATCGTCTGCGAAGCTTTCCTCCGCGTCACTCCCCACTTTGGCCTATGGCTGAAGACCTTCAAGGTGGAGCCGAAGGTGATCGGGGGGCGTCAAGCGGAGTGCGGCGGGGCGGCCATAAGCAAAAAGGCCGATGCCCCGTGGCCCGAGGGTTCCTTCCAAGAGGAACTCGGACTATGGCAGCAGGAGTGGTTCGATATCACCGCTCCGAAGGGCAGCAGGCAAAAGCCGCCGCCTTTATTCCGCCCGGGACCTCCACGCCAACTAATGTCGTGGGTCAACCAAGGGCTCAATTGGGGGCCGTCCGAAGACGTGCCCTCACTGCAGGGCCGGATTCGAGACCTCCAAACGAGGGAGATCGACCTGATCAAGGTGATGCAGGTTATGCTAATCAGGCATCTTCTGCCCTGCAAACGCCGTCCTCTCCGTCTATGGGAGTTCAACCCGGAGGGACCTCGGATTCTCCAACACTTTATGGGTGCGACGCCCGTGGAGATGTACAAGTTGTTCTTCGGACCGCAGGTGGCGTGTCCGGAATTAGTCGAGGACGCAGGCCTAAGCCGCAATCGCCCGGATACTCAGGTAAAAAAGCTCAGAGTCCGGACATTCTGTTTATATGCCTTTCTAGAGTTCGCCTCCTGACTCGTTACTTCTCACAGGAGGTGGCGCGATCAAGGCTGCTAAGGTGTCTGGCCCCCCTCCCAGAGACCGCACTGGAGCCCGTGCTGGTCAGAATGTTGGAGGTCGCGCCCACAGAAGTGGGCGATGGGGAAAATAGAGGAGCTAACATTTCGCCCAAAGGGGCGACTGAAGAGGGGGGAATCAAGAACCCCTCCCTTCAGAGGGAGAAAAGGACCGCCTCCGAAGATCTGGAGGCCAAAGCCCCTAAGCGTGGGAAGAGATCTTCACCGGGGGGTCCGGCGTCCGGAGAGAGTCCGGACGCACAATCATCGCCAAAGGATCAGCCCTCCAGCGAGCGGTGAGTATGAAAGAGGGAGTTAATTAGTAAGGAAGTACCTTCATTTGTGCTTCTGTGGGTAACTGAAATATTTATATTGCAGTTCGGATCGACAGCCTTCTCAAATGAGTTCATCTTCGGGGGACCTTCTTCCGGAGATGATGGAGAGCGATACGCCTCCGTCTGCAGCGCCGCCAGATGAGGCAGGCGAGCCCGAAGTGTCGTCATGGAGGGTATCCCCGAGTCCGGAGGGGCCAGAGAGTTCGGCACCCACTAGCATCCGGTCGGGGGAACTGAAGAATCTGCTTGAGAGGGCGTCCGTTTCAGAAGATCACCGTGCGTTGATGCGTATGGTGATTGGAAGGATTTCGTCCGCCGAGAGTGGGTTGCGCAATGCCGCCATGAGTTTGCTGGCGGGATTTGAGGTATGCGAGAATGACGCACCCTTTTGTCTTTTAACAGTTTCGCACATAAAAATGCGCCCTGTATAGATAGTAGCCCCTTGGACTCGGTAGGTTGCCGGAAACGACAGCGTGCCGAGGATCAAAAATCGCCAGTAATGAATGCCGTCGTTCTTATGCAGGTGGCGGATAGTCCGAGGGCTATCCGGACTAGTGGGTTTGCCGAGTTAAATCGGCAACTTGACTTGGCAGATGCGGACATCGCACTTGTCAACCGGCGACTTGACGAGTCGCAAGGTAAATGAGTCCTCTGCAGTTGCTTTATGAAGGGGGTCGAAGCCCTCCTCTGATAAATTATATGTTGTTTGTATAGACGGTGCTGCTGCTGTTGAGAGCCTTCGGGCCGAACTTGCTCTAGCTAAGGAGCAAGCCTGAAGGAGTGACGCGGCTGCCTCGAAGGCGGCCTAGGAGTTGAAAGCCGAAAAGGCTGCGCACTGCCTAAGCAGGGCAGAGGTGGCCTAATTGGCCATGAAAGTAAGGGATGCTGCCGACCGCAATGAGGCTCTTGAAAAGGAGCGCTTATCGGAGTGGGAAGACCTGAAGAAGGCCACCGCCGAAGCCAAGGATGCCCGCTCTGCAATGCGAGCTATGAAGGAGGAACTGCGCCAGGCCGGAGATATCATGGCTGGCAAGCCTTTTCTGCTGTGTCGCCGCTTTATGGATGGAAAGTATGCTCAGTTTGAGCGGCTGTGGAGTCCGGAGGATCCGTATATGGACTTAGCTGCAAGTGCGCCGATGCCGTTAAGCACTTCCGGGGCCAGAAGGATCACAAGACGGAAGAGCTATATTGGTCTCAATTCCACAGTCCGGATCGCTCACTTCCGTTGATAGACCGGTTGGCCGAATGGGCCGAGCTAAATAGATTGTCCGGACTTCCATGACTGACATCGTGGCCCATGTCTGGCCAGAGAGGTCCAAGGCGACGAGCTACTTCGGCTTACTGCAGCAAATCCTTGGAGCGGTGCCGCATATAAAGGAGATGAAGCGGTCGGCCTGCATCGAGGGCGCGCGGATGGCTCTTGCCCGTGTGAAGGCGCATTGTCCGGAAATGGATGCCACCGCTGTTGCCGCCCAGGGTTCGGATGAAAGCCGGCTCCCCGCCGAGCACTATTTCGGGGAAGTTATGCGTGGCGCTCGTGTAATAGAGTCGCAGTGCTCAAAAAATATCACGTTCAAATGAACGTATTAGCTTGTAAATCGATGATTGTATTATAACTGCTTTTTATGCTTGTGCGTCCCAAGTAGTAAAACTTCTCCTGTGCGGCCGTTTACGTATACTTTTGTATAACTTGAAAGATGGCAGTCTTCGGCTTCAGCCCCCACGCACAAGGTGCGGGGGTGTTTGCAAAAATAGCACGTTTTCACACTTAATCCGACGTCTCGGTCCTGTTATAAGGAGGTGGTAGCGTAGCGAACGAGGCAATCCGGACTATAATGCTTTATCACTTTCACTTAGCCAGTGGAGCTCGAGGGTGGGGCTACGATATAGCCCCTGGTGGCATCGCCCTTCTCCGAAGTCGGAGCGCGTATGTGCCTGACCGGCAAACGGTCCTTCGTCAAAGCGGGGAATTCTAAACATTCCGATAGTCGATCGAGTGGTTGACCAGTCTCTCGCTATATCATGACAGTCAGTTTTCGGCTTTCTCTACTGAGGTGCTCGCCCAGCCGAACTGGGGCACAATCGCAGTAGTTCTCCTGGTGCCGCGTTAGCCGATGATACGGAACGTAAGGCAGCAAAACACAGGAGCCGGGCAAACCCAACATTTGACCAAAGACATGATTCGGAGCTGATGCATATAATGCCTAACTCGAGACGCCGAACACTCCCTAAGGTGTTCGGTCTTTATAATAATGGGTAGAACGATGCCCGAAGCCCCTAGTGTCCAGGTACGGGCATGGTCTTCTGACGCGGCCGATGCCAAAGCATCAGGCTCCGCTTTGTCTATAGGAAGAAACCAAGGGAGAACAACAACAAGAGACAGTAAAAAAGGTCTACGCAGGGTCTTAATCTGAAAAGAATCCTCACAACGGGTCCCTACTGCACGTCTGCGCCTGTGTCTCCGTTGCGCCGTTGTCCTAGACGGGTATGCACGTTGTTCATCTGTAGAAAGAGAGGAACGTTAGTTTTAAAAACAATTCCTGCGAAAAATATGTGAAAAATCAGAAATATAAATGATTAAAGCAGGGTTTGTATGAACCCGCGGTTGTTTGTGCGCGTAGCCCCCTGTGAAGGTGTATGCGGCTAGGGAGCCCCTAGTCTACTGAAGCCGGATTCGTCTATTCGAGTCCGGGGTCTTTAAGTGACCCTCGCACTAAAATGACGCCACGCGGACCGGGCATCTTAAGTGTAAGAGACGCGTAATGCGGTATGGCATTGAAGCGGACAAAAGCCTTTCGTCCCAAGAGTGCTTGTTATTCACTTTCAAATGGGACGATATGAAAAATTAATTTTTCTCGTCGAAAATTGTTCGGCGATCCGAACACGACTTCTAGTAATATGGAGCCTGTGCACTTGGCGTAAGGGCCTGGCGTCACTCCTTTGAAGGAAGTGCGGCTATGTCGGATTTTGGCGGGGTTTATCCCCATCCTACGGATTGTTTTTGAATACAGCAGGTTTAAGTCGCTGCCTCCGTCCATTAGGACGTTAGTAAATTGTAATCTGTCTATTATGGGATTCAATATCAGGGGAGTCCGTCCCGTGTTTCGAACGCTTCTGGAATAGTCCAGGTGGTCGAAAGTGATTGGTTTTGATATCCAATCTCTGCGGTCTGCTGGGTTGGACCGCGCGAAGCTCTTTTTAGGAAGTGCCGCACTATTTTTCCCTGCTATCACATGAAGTAAGTTTACTGCTTTGACCCCTTGTGGGAAAGTCTTTTGTTCTCCGGTGCTCTGCTGGTGGGGTTTATCTTCTTCGCTTGACGCGTCGAGCCCCTTGTGTTCGGCATTTAGTCGGCCGGACTGTTTAAAAACCCAACAATCCCTGTGGGTGTGATTTGCAGGCCTTCCGGGGGTACTGTGGATTTGACATATCCGACCCAAAATCTTGTTTAAGTTGGACAATTCATCACTGTCATCCTTAAGAGGTTGTGTTTTGTTATTGGGCCGCGGGCTTTTGAATCCGGCGTTGACTGCCATGCTCTTTTGGCTTTTTTCTTTATTCCGGCGCTGCTCTTTTCTGCGCCGTGATTTTCCGTTTCCATCTCTTATCTCGGATGTACTTGGGTCGCTGGTGCTGCATCTTGCTAGCCAGCTATCTTCTCCCGCGCAGAAGCGGGTCATGAGGCTTGTTAGTGCGGACATTGTCCTCGGCTTCTCTTGACCGAGGTGCCTGGCCAGCCATTCGTCCCGGACATTATGCTTGAAAGCTGCTAAGGCCTCGGCGTCCGGACAGTCGACTATTTGGTTCTTTTTGGTAAGGAACCTGTTCCAGAATTTCCGCGCTGACTCTCCGGGCTGTTGAGTTATATGACTTAGATCATCTGCATCCGGAGGGCGGATGTAGGTCCCTTGAAAATTTGCTCTAAACGCATCCTCGAGCTCTTCCCAACTTCCAACAGGGTTTTCTGGGAGGCTTTTAAGCCAATGACGGGCTGGCCCTTTGAGCTTGAGGGGTAGGTATTTTATGGCGTGGAGATCGTCTCCTCTGGCCATGTGTATATGTAGTATGTAATCTTCTATCCAGACTCCAGGGTCTGTTGTTCCATCGTAGGCCTCTATGTTTATAGGTTTAAATCCTGCTGGGAATTCATGGTCCAGCACCTCATCGGTGAAACATAGTGGGTGTGCGGCGCCCCTGTATTTGTGCGTGCCGCTATCATCGGACACTTGACGTGTTGCCTTGCTTCTTGGGGCCTTCTCCTTTGGCCCGTAGATGGACCTGGCTGGGCCATCTATCCTTCCAAGTTTGTTAGTTGATTTATGTGTGGCGCCGCTGTCAGAATTTGGCCTGTCATCTGGCTGTCCATCCAACCAGGCAGCCCCTTTATTTTTGGACGGTGGAGGCTCTATGGCCTCCTCGTCAAATTCCGGTAGCAGCTTGCGCTTCGGGTAGCTCTTTGATTGGTGGAAATTGCCGTACTTATCTGCGATTTTGAGCACTTTGCTCCATCTCATTCTGAGTGTGTCTTCCGCTGTTTTGAGCCTCCGTTTTTCCTTCTTCAGGCTTCTTGCAGTACTGACGAGTCTTTTCCGAAGGTTCTTACTCTCCGGCGGCGTGTCCGGCATGAGGTCGTCCGGACTGTTGTTTTCACCGGGCCTAGACTGATTATCTGACTCGTCATGTTCGGACGGTTGCTCGTCGTCCACTTGTGAGCCCTACCGTATTGCGGGCTCCTTTGGAGCGTTGTTGTCGAGGCGGGACTTAGGGCGGCGTTTGCGCCGCCGTTTTGGTCGTTTATCGGCAGGGTCATCTTCTGCCGCGGCCCGTTGGTCCTCGTTATCGCTCTCCTTTGGGGTGTCCACCATATATATGTCATGTGACGAGGTATTCCTCCCGTGCCTTATAGGCTCTGTTTCTTGTTCGTCTCCAGCATTGTCTTCTATTCCGTCAATGTCTTCGGAGTCATAGTCTAGCATGTCAGTTAGGTCGTTGACAGTGGCTACAAAGTGGGTGGTGGGTGGGATCTGAATTTCTTCGTCGTCCGTACTCCAACCATCCTGGCCATAGTCCGGCCAGGACTCTCCTGATAACGAGAGATGTTTTAGTGAATTCAGGATATCGCCAAAAGGCGAGTATTGGAAGATGTCCACGGCGGTGAATTCCATAACCGGCGCCCAATCCGGATCGATTGGTAGGGGCGCGGGAGGTTCGGAGTCCGGCAAGGAGTCCGGCGCCTTGGAATCACGAGTTTCGCAGGGGACAAGATTGGTGTTCGGCTCCATCGCCGTGGATGTTGAAGCCCCCAGGGCGGCGTCTATCCACCGGCCCTCGATCTGGGCAATCTGCTCCGGGCTAATGGCCGAAGCGGATCCGTGTGCGGCCACCAAGGCACTGTTTGGTGGCAGAGCTAGATCATGCCCGTCGTCACAGTGCGGCGCGCTTGGCTGCGGCTCGAGTCCGTCGAAGATCAAGTCTCCGCGGGCATCGGCCGTGAAGTTTAAGCTTCCGAATCTGACCTGACGGCCAGGGGCGTAGCTTTCGATCTGCTCCAGATGGCCAAGTGAATTGGCCCGCAGTGCGAAGCCGCCGGATACGAAGATTTGTCCTGGGAGGAAAGTCTCACCCTGGACAGCGTTGTTGGTTGAATATGCCATCAAGCCTATTGGTGACGACACAGAGGAACTCTCAATGAAAGCACCAATGTCGGTGTCAAAACCGGCGGATCTCGGGTAGGGGGTCCCGAACTGTGCGTCTAGGCGGATGGTAACAGGAGACAAGGGACACAATGTTTTACCCAGGTTCGGGCCCTCTCGATGGAGGTAAAACCCTACGTCCTGCTTGATTAATATTGATGATATGGGTAGTACAAGAGTGGATCTACCACGAGATCAAGGAGGCTAAACCCTAGAAGCTAGCCTATGGTATGATTGTTGTAATGTATGTTGTCCTACAGACTAAAGCCCTCCGGTTTATATAGACACCGGAGGAGGCTAGGGTTACACAGAGTCGGTTACAATGGTAGGAGATCTACATATCTGTATTGCCAAGCTTGCCTTCCACGCCAAGGAAAGTCCCATCCGGACACGGGACGGAGTCTTCAATCTTGTATCTTCGTAGTCTTGGAGTCCGGCGGATAATGATAGTCCGGCTGTCCGGACACCCCCTAGTCCAGGACTCCCTCAGTCGTCAACTAATAATGATCAATAGGTGATCCTGAACCCCTACTTACGTCAAACATAACCCAAAACCGTGTTCACTTCCCGGACTCCGCCGAAAAGAGACCGTCACGGCTACACACGTGGTTGATGCATTTTAATTTGGATCTGGTGTCAAGTTATCTACAACCGGACATTAACAAATTCCCATCTGCCACATAACCGCGGGCACGGCTTTCAAAAGATAATACCCTGCAGGGGTGTCCCAACTTAGCCCATGATAAGCTCTCGCGATCAACGAAGGATATACCTTCTCCCAGGAAGACCCAATCAGTCTCGGAATCCCGGTTTACAAGACATTTCGACAATGGTAAAACAAGACCAGCAAAGCCGCCCGATGCGCCAACAATCCCGATAGGAGCTGCACATATCTCGTTCTGAGGGCAACACCAGATAGGTCAGCCTACGAGTAAAACCAGACCTCGAGTTGCCCCGTGGGGGCCCCGCAGTCTGCCCGGTTCAGACCAGCACTTAGAGAAGCACTGGCCCGGGGGAGCTAAAATAAAGATGACCCTTGGGTTGGCCGACCCAAGGGAAGGGTATAGGTGGTGGTGAGGCAAATGGTAAAACCAAGGTTGGGCCTTGCTGGAGGAGTTTTATTCAAAGCGAACTGTCAAGGCGGTCCCATAAATCACTCGACCGCGTAAGGAACGCAAAATCCGAGAACATAACACCGGTATGACGGAAACTAGGGTGGCAAGAGTGGAACAAAACACTAGGCATAAGGCCGAGCCTTCCACCCTTTACCAAATATATAGATGCATTAATAATATAAGAGATATTGTGATATCCCAACATAACCCTGTCCACCATGGAGAAATCTTCACTTCACCTGCAACTAACAATGCTATAAGAGGGGTTGAGCAAAGCAGTAACATAGCCAAACAACGGTTTGCTAGGAATGGTGTCAAAGGTTAGAGGTTCATGGCAATTTGGGAGGCTTGAAGAACAAGTGATAGGAAACACAACATAGCGATAGAACGAAGCTACTAGCATAGCAATGATAGTAGTGAGATCCAGGGTAGCGGTCATCTTGCCTGAAATCCCGCAAGGAAGAAGAACGAGTCAATGAAGAAGATGAAGCCACGAAGACGAACCAAGCGTAGACGAACGAATCCTCACGATCACAACGAAACGGGAACTATCGAGAAGAAGCACACAACATAGTAAACACACCACACATAGACAAGACATGGTGCACAACAAGCATGATCCATGACAAGGCTACATGAAGCTACTCATGGCAAGAGATGATGCAAACAAGGGCAACACATCAAAGCAAGTTTAAATGAGGCCGGGAACAACATATAACAATTCCGATAAGTCCTCATATGCAAGTTTCAAAGTTGGTCCAGAACTGAACAAACATTAAGTTGAAGTTGTTAAACAGCAAGTTAAAGAGCACCAAGAGGATCTACACGAAATTCTAGTCAAGTTACATATAAAGTTCATTTAGTTCGGAGTTACGGTCTAGAAGGTATGAGCAAAACAAGTGAAACATGGCATTGATGCAAAATGCATCCAAACATCAAGCAAACACCTCAAAACAAGGATGCAACATGATAATATGAAGCTAGATGCAAAATCAAGCAAGTTTCATATAGAGCACACTCAAAACGGAGCAACGGGGCAACACATACACTCTATACAAGTCATAACAACAATCTGTCCATAACAGCAACTAGGCATCTTGCAAGCATTAAAACAATAAGCTACAGCATCTCAATGCAATAACAAAAGGCATGGGCATGAAGTACAGGTAAAGCATAACAAAACATGAACACTGAGCTATCTCCAGAAATCACTAGAACATGCTCAAAAGGACATGGGAAGATTGCAAATAATAACAGTTTCAGACTTAGCAGAAATAACATCAGGTTGCAATGTTTAGAGCTATCCAACAACATGTTACAGGAACTTATCATGGCAAACAAAGGCATGGCATGAATCTACTAATTGCATAGATCAAAAGTCCCTTACTGACCATGAGCCAAAAAGGCACAGAAAATATGATGGCACCCATTTAAACATGGCAAGTTATATGACAGATTCATACATGCACATAGTTATGATGCGATGAACATGGCATGATAATGTCAAAATATTTCGGGACTTAGTGAAAATCTCACCCCGGAGAAAGTCAACGGTGGACAGAGAGATTCGGGACGAAGGGAACCGGGACGCGGGGGCGCTGTTTGGATCGGGGGACGGATGGATCTCATCCACCCGCCCAGATTCGGCGAGGGAGGAGGTCGCGGCGGCTCCGGTGGCCGGATCCGGCGAGCTAGGCGGCGGGACTCGGCGCGGGGCGACGGAGGAGAGCGCAGGCGGCGCTCGGTCGCCGGCGTGGGAGAGCCGCGCAGCTGTTGGCGGCTTGCGGCGGCGGGCCCGAGGCGTGGCGCC
>NC_057801.1:223915174-223928429 GCF_018294505.1 Triticum aestivum | reverse complement strand
TGGGCCCGGCGGGCCGCGGCTGCGGCGACGGCGGTGGAGGCCAAGTGGCGCACCGGGATTGGATGGAGCGGCGGCACGCGGTGGCCGGACATGTCCGGGCGCGGAGAGGGATTTCGTCCGGCGGCACGAGGAGGAGGGGAGCTAGGGTTTGGACTGCGAGAATTTTGGGGGAGGCACACATATATATAGGTAGAGGGAGCTAGGAGTGTCCAAATGAGGTTCGGTTTTCGCCCACACGATCGTGATCGAACGACCGAGAGCATGGAGGGGAGTTTGCTGGGTTTTGGGCCACTTTGGAGGGGGTGTTGGGCTGCAAACAAAGAGGGCTTTGCGGTTACCCGGTTAACCGTTGGAGTATCAAACGACCTCCAAATGGCACGAGACTTGACAGGCGGTCTACCGGTGCTATACCAAGGCCTTGAAAACCTCGGGCCATTCCAAGAAAGTTTAATACCCGCTCACAATAGAAGACAAAAGGGGAACGCCGGATGACATAGGAGTGCCGGATTGCAAAACGGACAACGGGGAAAATGCTCGGATGCATGAGACGAACACGAATGCGAAGTGAGATGCACATGACGACATGATATGAAATGCATAAGATGACATGGCAAAGTGCAACACGCAAGCAAATGACATGGCAACTACGGCGAATAACTGGCAGACACCTGGCGCATCGAATCCGGGGCGTTACAAGAAGCAACCATCAATACGCTCTTCTTTGAATCCGCTCATACTACTCCATCTGTCATTGTTTATACAGCGCGCTTTAGAAAAAAGAAAAAAGATCTATGGGACCAAGGCGACTAGCGATCGGCCTGAAAAATAGCATTGGTAGTTATAGCACGGCGTCTATTACTAGTAGAGGGAATAATGCGTACACACATGCATGCAGTGCTTCCACCCCGGGTACACACATGCATGCACTTACTCCACTCCGTAGTTGCATGGAGAGAAAATTGTGGACTTGATTGTGGTTACCACGCCCTAATTAATTGAGCATAAAACCAAACACGTCTAAAGTCTCTCTGGTGGTGGAAATGCATTGAGAGAAATGCATCATAATGAAGCGCGCCCTGTAAACTGTGACGGGGGGAGGAGTAATATGAAGGTTCAAAACCAAGTACGCGTATGGCCAGTCGGTCAATGCACCTCCTCTTGGCATATCACTGACATGTGGGACAGGAGTGTGAGCAAACCAATCTCAATTGACGGCAAAGAGCCAACCCGCCGTTCCTTGAGAGAGACGAGGAGCGAGAACACACAGACGGGTTCGCATGGAGGCCAAGATATATTCGAGCATGGTTGGTTGATCGATATCATTCATTACATGTTGGGCTGCCGTTTTCCGCCCTTCTCCGGAATAAACGTGTACTTTATCAGAGATAAAAAGAAATAAGAGTACAAACGCTCCACCATGCGGTTCTAGTAGTAGTACTAATCGTACTACTGCGCTTGGCTCTTCGCCTCTTCATGAAGTCGAACAATGATGGCACTCCGCATGTTGGGTACTAAACTGTATGCCTCTGACAATCCGACACCGAATGGACTGATGCATGTCCACCGAGGGTAGGTTGCATTAGTCAAAAGGTGTAAGCAAGCTTCACCTTGTCCTGCAAGCTTCTCCTCATTCTGCGAGTTGACGGGACACACCAAAAAGTAGTGCTAGTCCATACTCCCTCCTTTCCGGTTAATATGGCTCAATCTTTTTTGCGGGTAAATAAGAGAGCTTTATTCATATATAGGCATTCTTAGGAGGATCAGCCAAGACACTGGTCACTAGGAAGCGAGGTACCCCGCAAAAAGAAGAAGTAGGAAGCGAGGTGTTTCATCAAGCCAGCTCTCGGCCACATTCAAAGTGCAGCAAGCACGGTTCGCATGAAGATGCGCCGCAAGGTTCACTGACCTGTTTACATGCTGAATAACAAAAAAAGAGGAAATATTACCGAGCGCTACTATTTGTAATAGGATATGAGCCAGAATTAAGCGAGAATTGTGGCGAGTGTTCCATGCAATCAACTTCCATTATCACATGCGGGAACCCTTGAAGAGAACCAAATGTGTTGAAGATTGCTTTATCACATCTTAAAATTATAATAAGAGTGCAGATGCTCCTCCATCCGGTTCCTAGTACTAGTATAGTACGTACCTTTATAGACTATATTAGTGAACTTTGCGCTTGGTTGTTCGCCTATTCGGGAAGTCGAACAATAGTAGCACTAGTAGTATGGTGTATGCTTCTGGCAATCTGACACCGAATTAACTGTTGCACGTCCACCGCCTGAGCGAGGGAGAGCTTGCATTAGTCAAAAGTTTCTCCTTGTCCTGCGAGCCACCGCGCGCAAGTAATGCTAGTCCATACTGCCTCCTCTCCGGTTAATATGGATTAATTTCAAACGAGATAAATACACTGTCTGTCACTGTATATTTGTAAAAATACGGTCAGTGAACTTCATAATACGCTCATTGCGCTCAATATATATATTTTCCGATGTTTATACGGCCACTAGCTCACCCTGACTAAGTATGTGTGTGCATGCACGTGTAGGTTGAGCACTTAGCGTGACCGTGTGTGTTCCATCGTGTGCTCGGACCTGCATGCATTAGGGCATCGCGCGCGTTTTTGCGTCCATGTGTACGTGTGACTGTTGCATACACGTAGGGGGAGTACGTGTAGGGACCACTAAGGAGCAGTCAAATCACACAGTAAGTTAGTCGGAAGAAGCAACCATCATTTCACTCTTGAATGACACGTACGCAATATAAAATGGTTGATATGGAGAGAAAAAGAAAACCACTATATATACACTAGCAGGAGCCTAAGCTACAAGCCTGCTTGCTAAGGTTGCTCTCTTCACAAGCATAGAACAACGGGCCTGATACCGCAGCTGGGGGAAGGGAACAATGTTCTGCGTAGACGCGGTCGACATTAGCGAGGGAGAAAACCCACAGTCAGTGCGTCCCAATTGGGGGTCACCGTGGTTTGGGCCGATGCCGCGTCCCAACCGCCCTTCTAGCTACAGCCCGACGTCCCAGGTAGTCCATCTTCCTTTTGGAGCCGTCTTGCTCCACTGTCGTAGCTCCATCTCCATGTCGATCTTTCTCTACTTCTACCGGCTTCTACTTGTGATGAGTTTATGTCTCATGAACTAGTGCCAGTACTATTATTCTAATCACACTACTTCAATATCTTTGCCATCAGGGATGCTCAGGTCGATTTTAGTGGAACTACACAAAAGCATCGTATGATCCGAGGGTGCCAGCCATCTTTCCTTCGACAGGTTCTATCTGTCCGGGGAATTAAATCATGTTTAGGGTTTAGGGTTTAAGTCGTAGTGACTCCATCAGCAGTTTTTCTTTCGTACATGCTCTCACAACTTTTTTCTTTAGTTGTGAAGTAAATATTGGCTATGATCTGTGAATCATTGAGATGCATCAGCATGCGAGTTAGTTTTCCTTTCTATTTGATGGAATGTTGTAACGGGGCAACCTTGGAATAGGAATGAAAATGGAGTGCAAAGTTTCCGTTTTTCCGGAAAAAAATGGAAACGAAGAGAAACCAACATTTCGTTTCGTTGGATCGCACCATCGAGCAAAACCAACATTTAAATCACGTATGTCGTGTTCGTGTCTCACCCTCCTCCACGGATCGACCCCACACGGTCGCTCGGCATGCCACTCACCGCAAACCGAGTATATGATAACTTTCTCGCCTGCTTGTCGATGGATCGCGCCATGGAGTACTACTAGCACTACTGGAAGAGATTGACGAGTTGGGGGAGGACAGCTAGCTGTAGCACGGACTCCCAAAAACTTTTTACATGCATGTTTTAGCCGGCTATTGTGACCTTTGAATGCGGAGCAGCCGCGTGCACCCGGAAGCGGCACGGGCGACACTCTCTCGGCCGACGCGCCGCTTCAATGCCGGCGCCAGTGAGAGGTCGCGTTTGCTCTGGTCGGGCATGAATGCGGCACTGACCGTTTCGGGCGGGAAGCACGCGCGGGTGATGAAGAGGGTTCGGGTTGGTCAGGACCGGTCGTGGTAGCGGTCCGGACGTGCGCAAACAAGAGATGATGTACGTTAATATTGTTGCGTATATAATTAACAACGTAAATAATGTGCCAGTTGGACAAATATGATTGGAGATGGAGATGGAAATGCAATTTTACATAAACACGGATATGCATGTCTATGTCTATGTGTGTGTGCGCGACGACTCTCACGACCTAGAAGCGGGGGCGTGTTTTTGATCGAGTTTTGTTTCTTGGTACGTTAGAAAATCAGTTTGTCCAATTCACATCTAGATGTTATTTAAGGAAATCACATCTAAGCTCCCACAAGTATATAATGTAGAAACAAGAAAGAAAAAAAACTAGGACAAAAAAATAGACCACAAACAGAGTGGACATCAACTTAGATGTGACATAACTATGTCACATGTAGATGTGTCCTAGACAGACCCTTAAAAAATTGTCCGCCAGTTTTCGTTTCTTTTTTCCGGGAACGCGCGTATTCTATTTAAAACCACTGCTATGGAGAGATTTTTTTACTCCATTATAGCCTCTTGTTTGATAGAGTTTCTCGCATCTCGCTCTCTCACCCTCTCCATATCAAAACAAGATGACAGTGTCCAGTCTATCTCTCTCCTCACCGGTGCTCACAGATCCGGCTGAATCCCGTCCGCTGCGGGAGGTGAGGAGGTGCAGCGTTGACGTTGTCGCCGTCGGCGATGAGGGGAGCCGATGCGCACCGTCCTCTCGAAGTCGGCGTTGGCGCGGACGAAGATCCTCTGTGCCCTTGTTCGCTGCCGTCGTGTGGGCAGATCCCGCCTGCCCGCCTAAACGACATCTCACCCACCTGAGGTATAACTTCTTGTACTGGTCCAGCTCCACAGGTCGCTGCGTGCGGGTTTTCTTCTATGCGACTACTCCCCAGCTCCCCATGCATAGTAGCTAGGGTTCGTCGGCTGGTCCAACATCACCTACTAGTACTATTATAGAGGAAATTCCACTCGAAAAGTTGTCCTGATTTATGCCTCGGTGGAGGTATACATGTTGTTTCGACAAAAAGTACATGGTGGTTGTGCGGTCATTGTCCATATGGTGGTAGTACTATCACTGGTTAAATGAAGAAATTCTTTTTTTCTCGGGTATCCTGGTTTAGTTACCATCAAGATATAATTATGATGCTTCTGTTTGTTGGTGTACTTTTCATTAACCCTTTTTATATTTTTGGAAACAACGATGCGTGTCTCCATACCCGGGCATGTCTTCCTCAATTTTAGTGGAACTGCACAAAATTGGATGGCCACTGTTGTTCCGCCTCACTGTCCTCTGCCACGTGGTTCTTCCTTCCTCGAGCTTGATTACTGAGAAGAAACAGACCACAGTGAGGATTTGTCGAACTTCATAGGTGCCTCACCCAAACTTGATGCCAAATGGATGATGCATCACCATGATGACCTATCGATGCTCATGGTTGCGTCGGCTGGTGAAGCTGATCGATTTTCAATGAAAAACAAGTTGTCTTCCATCAGTGCTCTTTGCTTGTTACGCACAAAGATGATATCCTTCGTTAGTTCACCTTGGTTGCGTTGGAGATGCAGTCGTCTTTCACGTTGGTGCAATTTTATCACACAATTGGCTATGAACCAAATGTTTCCTCGAAGAAGGATCGACGTTGGTACTAAGAGCATAAGTTTTGTATTGATTTCTAAGCCTTCTCACAACTTTGTCTCCAACTCCCCTGTAATTTTATTTGTCCAGCTATTAACTTTGATTTAAAAAATGGTGTGGACTGAAAACCCAGATGGACGTAGTAGCCCTCCATTTTTATTTACTCTGCATATTAGATTTGACTGAAGTCAAACTTTGTAATACTCTCAAACCTTTCTGATAATTGAAATTAAAATTCTTTATTTGCACACACTCTCACATGTTTCCGATATTTTTGCGCATGTGTGGTTGTTCACTTAAGGGAGGGTAATGTACCACACGTGAAGGACAGGAAGTGCGACCAGGACACGTGGGCATGGATCGTTAGTTCATCGGAAGTAATACTCCCTCTGTACATTAAATAAAGAGTTTCATTTTGTACTTACACAATTTAAAACGATTGTTATGGAGAGAATAAGAAAACCACTCCACTATATATTAGTCGTATACACATGAGAGTACTACATGGACGCAACTTCATTGACTTAGTGCACCTGCCTTTGGGTTTATGACAGGTGGGCCCAAAATGTGGCTGGCTCACCTGTCATACAGCCAAAAGCAGATGGAGTGAAGACACCAGAGCTTAGTCCGTACTACATTAGTATATATATAAGCGGGAGCCTCAGCGCTTGTTCGCTAGGGTTTGCACTCTCCACACGCTCGCTGCAATACATATATGTTACACGCTGGAGGCTCAGTGTTCATTTGCTAGGGTTTGCTATATTCACAGTCTCTCACCCTCTCTTCACCAGATCTAAACAAGACTGCGTTGGCGTCTTGTCTCTCTCCCCCCTCACAGCTGGTGAAGGAGGCGTCCGTATCCTGTCGCACCGGGAAGGGGAGGAGGTGCAGCGTTAACTCTATCGCCTTCAGCGAGGGAGGCAATCCACTGCCGGCTGCGCTGTTCTCTTTCACCCAGCACCTGTGCGGGAGGGCCACCGACCCCTTCTTCCTCGCTGACGTACGTAGTGTGGGCAGATCCAGCCTCCCGCCGCACGCCTTGCCACATCCCGACGACCCTAAGGTATAAGTTTCTTTGAAACCGTCGTTGCTCTAGCTGCATGTGGATCTTTTTCAATCTGTAGTTGAATCTAGGTCTTGGTTCAAAGAGGAAAGAAAGGTGCGGTGGGGTGGAGCATGAATCTAGGACGTGGTTCAATGAGGAAAGGAGGCAGGAAAAGTAGTATAGACTGGCTATCCAGCCGCTTTGTTGGTCGAAAAGGGAAAAAGGGGGTAACCCAGTACACACATCTGTAAGGAACCGATCTCTTTGTTGAAAAGGGAAAGAAACTGGGGGGGGTCGGGTAGTTTGTGCAGGACTAGATTTGCTACCCTCACATAGGAAAAAAGTTCAAAGAGAACAAATATGGGACCAACACAGATATGTTGCTAGGCTACATACTCTGCATCACCCATTTATACGTGTGGACGCACATGGTGCTAGCATGTCCCATACGGCTATTTTGCTGTTGTTAATCTAAGAATGCCGCCGGAAAATTGAAGCAATGCCACTGTTAAAAGTAAATTACATTTTTTTAACGAATGTTGTTTCAAGAGAGTGTCTTTGTTAATATGAATCAATGCTACCGTTTTAGAAATGCTACTATCCTACTTTGTTTTCCATCCAAGATAAGTTAGATGCTTCTTTCTGTCACCGTTTGTTTCATCCTCCTTTATCGGCAAGTAATTGTTTCCTTTTTTGCCTCTGTTAAAACAGGGGTATCGATTCAACTTGTTGCTATTGCGACATTTTGCATCGCTACTCGAACCACTTATGTTTTAAGAGTGTTTTGTGCAGTTCAACTTGAATGTCACACCGGTGACTTTGCTTAATTTTGGTGGAACTACACAAAAGGAGATCGAGATTTGTTTCCAGTGTTCCTGTCGATTTGTTTCAAATTTTGGTCTCAACCACATGATATCTATTCAACTTGATGCTATTGTGACATTTTGCTTCGCTACGCGAAACACTTATCTTGATTTCAGTGCAACTGCACAAAATGAGATTGGATTTCCTATTCATGTTAGCAGATTCGTATTTTATCTTGGTGTTCTCATGAAAGGTCAGTACAGGTCTTCATCCACATGATTGTGCAGTGTGCTTTGAGATGTTGTGCTACTTGTATTGTTACTGTTTTAAATAAATGTTGAATTGAAGCTATTGTATTGCTGTATTTTCCCATTAAGTAGTGAACAAAAATGGGACCAACCCAGACATGATGCTTGTTGCTTTGTTACAACAAACTCTGCATCACCCCCTTTATAAGTAGATGGAAGCACATATTATTGTTGCGCCCACTCTCCCCTGGAACAGTTTATGCTTTTCGTTAATCTAATGCCGCTGGTAAAATTAAGCAATGCCACTCTTAGAATTAATTAACTACTGAATCTTAGTTCAAAACTGCAACACTTGTTAGGAATGGTACTATCCTGCTTTGTAGTTCTTTCTACATGTTTAACCAAGGTATTGTTAAGATAATGTCTCTTTAAAAATGAATCAGTTGCATTGTTTTAGGAATGGTACTTTTCTGCTTTGTCGTTCTTTATACATGTTGAACCAAGGCATTGTTAAGATAATGTCTCAGTCAATATGAATGAATCACACTGATGGAGAATTGCTCCTCTCCTGCTTTGTTTCCCATTAAGACAAGTCATCAACCGTTATTTCTCAGTAATTGTTTCCCTTATACCTATTGTTGCTTACAGGGATATCAAAATTAAAGCTCGGTTTTATTCCAACTTCGATTTTAGTTGAACTACACAAAAGGAGCCAATGTGTCCAAGGCAAACTGCTGCGTTACTGGGTCTAGTTGGTCGTTCCACTTTGCAGAAAGAAGCAGTCACTGGATGCGGTACATTACAGAAGGAATGACCGAGAAGCTTTACAGAGTATTATTAGACACCGGTGACATGATTAGTCTGCAAAGACCATTGGCAATTTAACAAGACGTGGAGTGCCCTGGGCAAAAAGTGCCCAAACAAGTACAAGAAGCTAAGACAGGACACGATCATAGGCATTACATATTTTGAATGGGAAAATCTTGTCAAAGTTTAATCATTGATGTTAGCAAGAAGATGTTAGTTTAATATATTTGAATTGGAAAACCTTGTCAAAATTTGCTCATTGATGTTAGCAAGAAGACGTTAGTTTAATATATTGGAATTGGAAAACCTTGTCAAAATTTGCTCATTGATGTTAGCCAGAAGACATGCATTTGATATTTTTGAGCGGGACGCCCTTGCTGTGAGCAGCGTCTAGTGTTTTTTCCTTTTCATGTGTTCAGTTTAGAAGTAAATAGTTACTCTGCTGAGATATTCCTGTGTTAAGAGTTTGTTCTGAATATTGTCTATGTAATGCCAGGCCTTGTGTTTGATTGCAAAGTTGAGCTTGGAATGTTGTGGCATGTGGCATCTCGAGTTGTTCACCGTGCCTCCTGAGAATAATGCTTCGTATTGTTTTGCATGTCGATCTAATGCCAGTGATTTGCTTGTTAAGAAGATCATCCTCTACTGTTGTTTCCGTGCGTAAGAAGTTCATCGTCTGATGTTTCATTCATAGCCTATACGACATGTCGGGTAGGTTAGACGTGAAACCATATGATCTTCCGACCAACTCATGATATTAGGCCGTGATTGGATCATCGTTTTCCAACCAAAACCGCTTGTAAATTAAAGTAGATGGTCTCGGACGAAGGCGCTTGGTTGGTCGATTTCGACTAGTAAAATATCGGAAGTACTTCACACACGATAAAAATGCTGAACGACACTCGGACGATTGCTAATCCAGCCGTTAGTTGTTGTTTCAGCCTTGCCCATGGATGGCATGATACGCACGTCATGCATGTATTGTCTGGTAATGTCGTCCATATAGCAATGCTCGTAAAATATACACTGGTCTCTCAAATTACACGCGTAACCCGCCCGTTTTACATACAGACCTCGGGCCTTCCGATGACGAGTAAATTACACTTGTATGTTAATACAGGTTTGAAATAAACCAGAGCTCCCAAGCGCGGCCTTACCGTTTCATGCCGTCTCAGTTTCTCGAAGGTGCTCATAGGTGTCCGATGATCCTGGCTTCCTGAATGAGCAGCGGGCGCTGTATCAGACCTCCGTAGGGCCCACGAGGCCCTCTCCATTGTCCTTCGAGTTGTTGCACTCGCTGTGGCGCCGAGCATTGTTAACATGGTCAACGAACATGAGGATTCAGGAGATGACTTTATTTTGACTGGATGACACTAGGGACCCACTAGGGCCATAGCCGTACGTACGCAAGTGCCTCCTTATTATGTATAACTATATTTTTTTGCTTTCTCCTGGTTTCCTGACATCACGGTCCCACACCATTGTCAACCTATATAGTCAATATAAACGAGAGAATTGCACAAGGTGCGGCCGACAGCTGGGACCAAGCAGCTCGAGCAGTATTTGTGTTTTTGAGGCGTGAGCACTGCAGAGTTTTTCTTGGCGATGATTTCGTTGTTGTTCAGAGGAGAGCAGGGTATTAACAGGGTGGGCTGTGGCCTGTCTAGCCCAGGCTAGATATCCATCCCAGATACTACTTTTTTTCAAGATGAAAATGGCTAGCCCAGCTATACGTCTTTTTGAGGAATACCCAGGCATGGTCAACTTGTAATTCTCCACCCCGCTGTGCTGCAAATCTTTCCTAGGAGGGATGCATTAGGCTTAACAGGAAAATGGGCTTTAAAAATAATAAATGGGATGTAATTATAAAAACTGGGCAGTAACTATAAAAAATGCACCAAACACGAAATTAGCTTATAAAATATTATTTATGGATTTTGAAAATCTTAAATTTTCATTGTTGCGCGCGCAATGTTTCATTGGATTTTTACGTAATACAAAATTATATTTAATCTAAATAGAAATTTCGTGATAAAAATATTTTGGATCCCATCAAAATTTGGGAAATTTTATTGAATTCTGTCTTCAACGGTTGGTTGAAATTATTAATCGTTGTCCTAGCTAGAAAATGGGCTGTACTTTTAACAAACTGTAAATGGGCTGTTGTAAATTCCATTAGAATTCAAAAATGGGTTGTACATTCTTACAAAACGCAAATGGGCTATAAGTTCTCTGTCACACACTTGTGGGCCTACTAAGTGATGCGTCCCCTAAAAAAATAAGTTGACGCGTATGCAAGGCTTTGTCAACTTATTATAGTCAACACACAGTTCTAGCAGCAGTGGCCGTTGGATGTCTATCCAACGGATGTCGTGCTTCTTCTTCAATCTCGGATATTCTTAGCTTCGGCCGCCCAAAAAATGATTCGACATCTGGGGCACACCGTTTCGGAGGCTAACCTGTGGGCCTACTAAGTTGGAGCGTACCAAGGGCTTTGTCAACTTAGTCAATATAAACGATTATAGCTTCAGTGACCGTACGATGTCCATCCAACGGTCGTAGTGCTTCTTCAACGTCTAGTCTTCTTGGTCCAGCCGCCCAAAGCAGCACCGGTCGTGCCGCCTGCTCCTGCCTCCCGTGGCCGGCTGTGCTGCCGCGGAGGCCTCACCGCCCCCATACTACTCCCACCGCTGGCCAGGCCATCCCTCCACTCACCCACACCCCCTGTTATTCTGCGGCGACGGCAGCCTCACACCGCAGCCGAACCAGTGAACCCTCGTACTCCTCTCCGTGCGGGCTTCCACTGCTGTGTCTTCCCCGGCTCCACGTCGTCCCCTTCCTAGGCGTCGCCGTCGTCCACCGCCCTGGTGCTCTCGGTGCACCGTGGTCAACGTGGTCAATGACCGACTTCCATCGGAAGAGTACTATACGTGGAGAGGCTGACAGCTGGGTCCACGGCGGCCGCAAGGAAGTGCCTCCTTATTACGCACAAAATAAGCATTCCTCCACCTGACAGCAGGGACCCACCGTACGGGCCACCTTATTTCGCGAAAAAAATGTTTCCCCCCTGACTGTTGGTACCCACCGGACGGGCCACCGTATTTTGTGAAAAAAAGCGTTCCCCCCGCTGTCAGCTCGGACCCACCGGAAGTGCCTCTTTATTACGCACAAAAAAATGAATACTCCCCCTGCTAGCTGGGACTCACCTTGGTGGGAAGCTGACTTGTGGGACTACTAAGTTGACGGGGACGGAGGGCTTTGTCAACTTAGTCAATATGAACGATTCTAGCTCCAGTGATCGTACGATGTCCATCCAGGCCGTAGTGCTTCTTCAACCTCTGGTCTTCTTGCTCCAGCCGCCAAAAGCAGCGCCGGTCGTGCCGCCTGCTCCTGCCTCCCGTGGCTGGTTGTGCTGCCACGGAGGCTTCACCGCCTCCATACTACTCCCACCGCTGGCCAGGCCATCCCTCCACTCCACTCACCCACACCCCCTGTTATTCAGCGGTGATGGCAGCGCAGCCGAACCAGTGAACCCTCGTACTCCTCTCCGCGTGGGCATCCACTGCCGCGTCTTCCCCGGCTCAGCATCGTCCCCTTCCTAGGCCTCGCCGTCGTCCACCGCCGTGGTGCTCTCGGCGCGGCGTGGTCAATGTGGTCAACGACCGAATTCCATCGGAAGAATACTATACGTGAAGAGGCTGACAGCTGGGTCCACGGCAGTCGCAAGGAAGTGCCTCCTTATTATGCGGAAAATAATTATTCCTCCACCTGACAGCAGGGACCCACCGGATGGGCCACCAGTATTTCACAAAAAAATGTTTGCCCCTGACTGCTGGGACCCACCCGACGGGCCACCGTATTTGACGAAAAAATGTTCCCCCTGCTGTCAGCTCGGACCCACCGGAAGTGCCTCCTTATTACGCACAGAAAAATGAATACCCCCCCCCCGCTAGCAGGGACCCACCTTGGTGGGAGGCTGACTTGTGGCCCTACGAAGTTGACGGGGACGAAGGGCTTTGTCAACTTAGTCAATATAAACTATTCTAGCTCTAGTGACCGTACGATGTCCATCCAACGGTCGTAGTGCTTCTTCAACCTCTGGTCTTCTTGCTCCAGCCGCCCAAAGCAGCACCGGTCGTGCCGCATGCTCCTGCTTACCGTGGCCGGATATGCTGCCGTGGAGGCCTCACCGCCCCCTACTATTCCCACCGCTGGCCAAGCCCTGCGGCGACGGCAGCCTCACACCGCAGCCAAACCAGTGAACCCTCGTACTCCTCTCCGCACGGGCTTCCACTGCCGTGTCTTCCCCAGCTCCCCGTCGTCCCCTTCCTAGGCCTCGCCTTCATCCACCGCCCTGGTGCTCTTGGCGCGGCATGGTCAACGTGGTCAAGGAAAGACTTCCATCGGACGTGGATTGTATGTGGAGAGGCTGACAGCTGGGTTGACGGCCACAGCAAGGAAGTGCCTCCTTATTACGCGGAAAATAATTATTCCTCCACCTGACAGCGGGGACCCACCGGACGGGCCACAGTATTTTGCGAAAAAAATGTTTCCCCCCTGACTACTGGGACCCACCAGCTGCACCTTCGCACGCAAGGAAGTACGTCCGGGCAAAAAAAAACGATACGCCCCCTGACTGCTGAGACCCACCAGCTACATCTTCGCACACAAGGAA
>NC_057801.1:223913916-223914977 GCF_018294505.1 Triticum aestivum | reverse complement strand
AGCTGGGACCCACCAGCTACATCTTCGCACGCAAGGAAGTGCGTCCGGGCCAAAAAAACAAAACGATTCGCCCCCCTGACAGCTGGGACCCACCAGCTACATCTTCGCAGGCAAGGAATTGCCTGACAGTCGGGACCCACCTGGTCGAATCGTACGTACCATTGTCATTCTGGTCGCGAACGTGTATGTACATACTGGTCAATGTAGAGGCGCGCACGTGTCGTAGTAGAGGCGCGCACGTAGCATGTACACGTACGTACAACGGCGAGGGTGCAAGAAAGAAAATACGGCCACGTACGTACATACGGGAAGGGTCTCGAATGCCTACTCGCGCATACGTACATGGCTGGGTCGGAACAGAGAAACAGCATTGTCGTCATGTTCGTGGGGAGGCAATGGAATGCGTCGTGTTCATGGGGAGGCAACAGAATGCGTCGTGTTCATGGGGAGGCAACGGAATGCGTCGTGTTCCTGGGGAGGCAACGGAATGCATCGTGTTCATCGGGAGGCAATGGAACGCGTGGGAGCCAACCGGCTTGGGCGGAACAGGCGATGGAAACGAGGCCTGGCATACCGCACAACGGGGGAAACAGCCTTGTGTTCGACCGGCCACGTTCGAAACGGGGTCCTGTTGATCGGGAGGGGCCTGGCGTACCGCAAAACGGAGGAAATGGACCTCCTACGGTCGAAACGGGGGTCCTGTTGATCGGGAGGGGTGTGGCGTACCGCAAAACGGACAAAACGTACTTGTGTTGGAGCGCTACGGTCGAAACGGGGGGAGGGGTGTGGCATACCGCAAAACGGGACTCCACGGGATACTGTTCATCTCCACCGTCGACCTCCTCCAGCCTCCACGGGCTACCGTCGACCTCCTCTAGCCTCCACAGGCTCCTGTTCATCCAGCCTCCACCGCGCGCTACTCCACCGGCTACTGTTCAACCACCCCTCCACAGGCACCCCTCCACCGTCTACTTTTCATCCAGCCCTCCACACCACGGGGTCCTGTTCAACCACCCCTCCACGGCCACCCCTCCACCATCTACTGTTCATCCAGCCCTCCA
>NC_057801.1:223901131-223913709 GCF_018294505.1 Triticum aestivum | reverse complement strand
GTAGCAGTAGCGAAGGAATTGCTCCATCGGGTTCAGTTAATAGCCATCGATCGTTCGCTCGGGTTCAGTAATGCGTAGCCTGCAGTGCAGTCGCTCAGGTTCAGTTAGAGCCCAATGCCTCGCTCGGGTTCAGTTAGAGCCAATGCCTCGCACACACGCGCGTACCTATACGAGAGAAACGTGCATCGCTCGCCCACCGTAACCGGTGACTCCCCAAAATTTTCCTCCCCCTCGCTTCTACCATGGTTTTTTCCGTCATGGACGGCCCAAACAATGTCATGCAGCTGTGTCTCCAGCCCGCCCAGGACGAAAAGCCCATTTTCTGATATGATTTTTTTCATAGAAGTAGGAGCCCACCACATCTATGATGATACCGGGTTTTGTCACAATTATCGTCATAGAAGTGTCATATGTATGACAGTAAAAAATTTCGTTCGGCCCAAAATTTCACGGATGTTTCTTTTTTTGTAGTGCATGAGTAGAACACAAGTGAGTTGTGGGCTATACAAGTCATACTGCTTACCAGCATGTCATACTTTGATTCAGCGGTATTGTTGGTTGAAGCGGCCCGGACCGACATTATGCATATGCTTATGCGAGACTAGTTCTACCGACGTGCTTCGCACATAGGTGGCTGGCGGGTATCAGTTTCTCCAACTTTAGTTGAATCGAGTGTGGCTACGCCTGGTCCTTGTGAAGGTTAAAACAGCACTAACTTGACGAAATGTCATTGTAGTTTTGATGCGTAGGTAAGAACTGTTCTTGCTCAGCCCGTAGTAGCCACGTAAAACTTGCAACAACAAAGTAGAGGTCGTCTAACTTCTTTTTGCAGGGCATGCTATGATGTGATATGGTAAAGACATGATGCTAAATTTTATTGTATGAGATGATCATGTTTTGTAACCGAGTTATCGGCAACTGGCAGGAGCCATATGGTTGTCGCTTTATTGTATGAAATGCAATTGCCATGTAATTGTTTTACTTTATCACTAAGCGGTAGCAATAGTCGTAGAAGCAATAGTTGGCAAGACGACAACGATGCTATGATGGAGATCAAGGTGTCGCGCCGGTGACAATGGTGATCATGACGGTGCTTTGGAGATGGAGATCAAAGGCACAAGATGATGATGGCCATATCATATCACTTATATTGATTGCATGTGATGTTTATCTTTTATGCATCTTATTCTGCTTTGATTGACGGTAGCATTATAAGATGATCTCTCAGTAAATTTCAAGGTACAAGTGTTCTCCCTGAGTATGCATCGTTGCCAAAGTTCATCGTGCCGAGACACCACGTGATGATCAAGTGTGATAAGCTCTACGTTCATATACAACGGGTGCAAGCCAGTTTTGCACACGTATAAATACTCGAGTTAAACTTGACGAGCCTAGCATATGCAGATATGGCCTCGGAACACTGAGACCGAAAGGTCGAACGTGAATCATATAGTAGATATGATCAACATAGTGATGTTCACCATTGAAAACTACTCCAGCTCACGTGATGATCGGACATGGTTTAGTTGATATGGATCACGTGATCGCTTAGATGATTAGAGGGATGTCTATCTAAGTGGGAGTTCTTAAGTAATATGATTAATTGAACTTTAATTTATCATGAACTTGGTCCTGGTAGTATTAGCATTTCTATGTTGTAGATCAATAGCTCGCGTTTAGCTCCCCTGTTTTATTTGATATGTTCCTAGATAAAACCGAGTTGAAAGATGTTAGTAGCAATGATGCGGATTGGAGCCGTGATCTGAGGATTATCCTCATTGCTACACAGAAGAATTATGTCCTTGATGCACCGCTAGGTGACAGACCGATTGCAGGAGCAAATGCAGATGTTATGAACGTTTGGCAAGCTCGATATGATGACTACTTGATAGTTTAGTGCACCATACTTTATGGCTTAGAATCGGGGCTTCAAAGACGTTTTTTGAAACGCCATGGAATATATGAGATGTTCCAAGAGTTGAAATTAGTATTTCAGACTCATGCCCATGTCGAAAGGTATGAGACCTTTGACAAGTACTTTGCCTACAAAATGGAGGAGAATAGCTCAGCTAGTGAGCATGTGCTCAGAATGTCTGAGTACTACAATCACCTGAATCAAGTGGGAGTTAATCTTCCAGATAAGATAATGATTGACATAGTTCTCTAGTCACCGTCACCAAGTTGCTAGAACTTGATGATGAACTATAATATGCAAGGGATAACGAAAATGATTCCCAAGCTCTTCGTGATGCTAAAATCGACGAAGGTAGAAATCAAGAAAAGCATCAAGTGTTGATGATTGACAAGACCACTAGTTTCAAGAAAAGGGCAAAGGGAAGAAGGGGAACTTCAAAAAGAACGGCAAGCAAGTTGCTGCTCAAGTGAAGAAGCCCAAGTCTGGACCTAAGCCTGAGACTAAGTGCTTCTACTGCAAAGGAACTGATCACTGGAAGCGGAACTGCCCCAAGTATTTGGCGGATAAGAAGGATGGCAAAGTGAACAAAGGTATATTGGATATACATGTTATTGATATGTACTTTCCTAGTGTTTATAGCAACCCCTAGGCATTTGATACTGGTTCATTGCTAAGAGTAGTAACTCGAAACAGGAGTTGCAGAATGAACAGAAACTAGTTAATGGCGAGGTGACGATGTGTGTTGGAAGTAGTTACAAGATTTATATGATCATCATCGCACACTCCCTATATTTTCAGGATTAGTGTTGAACCTAAATAAGTGTTATTTGGTGTATTCATTTAAGTTAGAGAATAATTGTTGTTCTGTTTACATGAATAAAACCTTCTATGGTCATACACCCAATGAAAATGGTTTGTTGGATCTCGATCGTAGTGATACACATATTCATAACATTGCAGCCAAAAGATGCAAAGTTAATAATGATAGTGCAACTTATTTGTGGCACTGCCGTTTAGGTCATATTGGTGTAAAGTGCATGAAGAAGCTCCTTACTGATGGGATTTTGGAATCACTTAATTATGAATCACTTGATGCTTGCGAACCATGCCTTATGGGCAAGATGACTAAGACTCCGTTCTCCGGAACAATGGAGCGAACAACTGACTTATTGGAAATAATACATATATATGTATGCAATCCGATGAGTGTTAAGGCTCGCGGCGGGTATCGTTCTTTTCTGACCTTCATAGATGATTTGAGCAGATATGGGTATATAAACTTGACGAAACACAAGTCTGAAACATTTGAAAAGTTCAAAGAATTTTGGAGTGAAGTAGAGAATCATCGTAACAAGAAAATAAAAGCTTCTACGATATGATTGCAGAGGTAAAATATTTGAGTTACGAGTTTGGCCTTCAGTTAAAACAATGTGAAATAGTTTCACTACTCGTGCCACCTGGAACACCACAGTGTAATGGTGTGTCCGAACGCCGTAACCATACTTTATTAGATATAGTGTGATCTATGATGTCTCTTACCGATCTACCACTATCGTTTTTGGGGTTATGCATTAGAGACAGCTACATTCACGTTAAATAGGGCACCATCTAAATCCGTGGAGATGACACTGTATGAACTGTGGTTTGGTGAGAAACCTAAGCTGTCGTTTCTTAAAGTTTGGGGATGCGATGCTTATGTGAAAAAGCTTCAACCTAATAAGCTCAAACCCAAATCAGAGAAATGTGTCTTCATAGGATACCCAAAGGAGACAGTTGGGTACACCTTCTATCACAGATCCGACGGCAAGACATTCGTTGCTAAGAATGGGTCCTTTCTAGAGAAGGAGTTTCCCTCGAAAGAAGTGAGTGGGAGGAAAGTAGAACTTGATGAGGTAACTGTACCTGCTCCCTTATTGGAAAGTAGTTCATCACAGAAATCTGTTTCTGTGACTATTACACCAATTAGTGAGGAAGATAATGATGATGATCATGTAACTTCAGATCAAGTTACTACCAAACCTCGTAGGTCAACCAAAGTGAGATCCGCACCAGAGTGGTATGGTAATCCTGTTCTGGAGGTCATGTTACTTGACCATGACGAACCTACGAACTATGAGGAAGCGACGATCAGCCCAGATTCCGCAAAATGGCTTGAGGCCATGAAATCTGAGATGGGATCCATGTATGAGAACAAAGTGTGGACTTTCCTTGACTTTCCCGATGATCGGCAAGCCATACAAAATAAATGGATCTTCAAGAGGAAAATGGACGATGATAGTAGTGTTACTATCTACAAAGCTAGACTTGTCGAAAAAGGATTTGACAAAGTTCAAGGTGTTGACTACGATGAGATTTTCTCACTCGTAGCAATGCTTAAGTCTGTCCGAATCATGTTAGCAAATTGCCACATTTTATGAAATCTGGCAAATGGATGTCAAAACTACATTCCTTAATGGATTTCTTAAAGAAGAGTTGTATATGATGCAACCAGAAGGTTTTGTCGATCCTAAAGGTGCTAACAAAGTATGCAAGCTCCAGTGATCCATTTATGGACTGGTGCAAACCTCTCAGAGTTGGAATAAACGTTTTGATAGTGTGATCAAAGCATATGGTTTTATACAGACTTTTGGAGAAGCCTGTATTTACAAGAAAGTGAGTGGGAGCTCTGTAGCATTTCTAATATTATATGTGGATGACATATTGTTTATTGGAAATAATGTAGAATTTTTTGTAAAGCATAAAGGAGTTTTTCAAAGAAAGACCTCAGTGAAACTGCTTACATATTGAGCATCAAGATCTATAGAGATAGATCAAGACGCTTGATAAGTTTTTTCAATGAGTACATACCTTGACAAGATTTTGAAGTAGTTCAAAATGGAACAGTCAAAGAAAGAGTTCTTGCCTATGTTACAAGGTATGAAATTGAGTAAGACTCAAAGCCCGACCACGGCAAAAGATAGAAAGAGAATGAAAGTCATTCCCTATGCCCCAGCCATAGGTTCTATAAAGTATGCCATGTGGTGTACCAGATCTATTGTATACCCTACACTGAGTCTGGCAAGGGATTACAATAGTGATCTAGGAGTAGATCACTGAATAGCGGTCAAAAAATTATCCTTAGTGGAATAAGGATATGTTTCTCGATTATGGAGGTGACAAAAGGTTCATCGTAAAGGGTTACATCGATGCAAGTTTTGACACTGATCCAGATGACTCTAAGTCTCAATATGGATACATATTGAAAGTGGGAGCAACTAGCTAAAGTAGCTCCATGCAGAGCATTACACTACAAAAAAATACACTTCCGTGATGATACATGTTTGTCATAGTAGGTCGCGTTTTTTGTCATGCATGTACATCCATGACAAATTTATGACAGAAACAAGATAGTCATACATGTGCTGTCGTAGAAGTGTTCGATGACATTACCAAAATTATCATCACGGAAGTGTCCACTTCCATGACGATAAAATCGCGCGTCACAGAACTGCTTTCGCCAATGGGGATTTTCCATGTGTAAGATCATCATTGGCTGGAGGAAACACGTGTCGGCTCATCGTTGGGACAGATGTCATCCACTCATTGGACAGAAGGCGCCTATGATACGTCGACACGTGGCACGGCCAATCAAGTTTAAATGGGCCGGCCCAACTAAAGGCCCACAAGATTTTGCGGCCCATAATGGGCCGGCCCAGTTAAAGGCCCACGAGATTTTGCGGACTATAATGGGTTGTCCCAGCTAAAGGCCCAAAAGATTTCGCGGGCCATAATAGGCCGGCCCAGGTAAAGGCCCACAAGATTTTTGTGTGACATAATGGGCCGGCCCAGGTAAAGGCCCAAAAAATTCTTGCGGATCATAATGGGCCGGCCCAGCTAAAGGCCCAGGAGATTTCGCCGACATTAATGGGCCGGCCCAGCTGTAGGCCCACAAGATTTTGAGGACAATAGTAGGCCGGCCCATTAACTGGCTGCCATGTTTTGGGCCAAATGTCGGTCCATAATTGATCCGGTCCATTAATGGCATGTCACGTTCCGGGCCTAGTAATGGCCCATATAAGATCCGGCCCATTAAAAGCCTCCCACTTTCCGGGCCAAATCACGGCCCAGATCTGGTCCGTCCCTTTAAGAGGCTTTGGGCTCAATTATGGCCCTATCAGATTCGGCCCGTTGACTGGACGCTATGCTTTTGGGCCCACTTGCTAAAGGCCCATTTAGTAATTCGGCCTGATATTAGTTTCGGCCTGTTCAGGGCCCATTTAACATTTCGGCCCTATATTAATTTCGGCATGTTAAAAGCCTGTCATATAGTTGGGCCTAACTACGGCCTGGTTTGCATCCGGCCTGCTCGCAGCCGATATCTGATTGGGACAAACAAGGACCGAGACAACTTTTGCCTGTTAAAAGACCGTGAATTTATTCGCACAATCATGGGTCGGGGTCCATTTCGGGCTGCCGCCGGCCCGTGAGCTATTCGGCACGTTTCAGGCCCAGCCTACTTCTCAGCCTCCTAAAAGCCCATTGAGTTTTCTTGCGAAAAGAGGGCTGGGGATTACTCGGCCTATTAAAGGCCCGAATCTACTAGTGGGCCAGTTTGACGGGGCCCCTGATACAGATCATACATCATGATTGCATGACGGCCCGATTATGTACCATAATTTTATGGTTTGGCCGGTTTACTGCGAAGACAGGATATATATACAGTAAAATAACTGCAGCATCGTGAATAAGAAAAAACCTAGACTATACAATAAAGAAATTACGGCATATTACATCCATTGGGCATCAAAGTTCGCCACTATGATAATAAAGCACAAGCAGACAACAGATTACATACACTGGGCATCAAAGATCGCCACCAGTGAAAATAAACACGCCGACAAAATAATATACAAAACCGACAGCACTTCAATAGAGTTCAAGAAAGGTTAGCCCTGCTGGGGAGCTGTAGCGCAAGCAGCTGAGCAAGATGATGAGACTGCGCTTGTTCAACACTTATATCTTCCTCACTCTAAAAGATAAACAAGCAGACAGATGACAGGTTTTGCACATAAAAGTATCAGTGCTGACAATTCATCACATTTCTTACTGATGAATAAAGTGACACAGTTTAAAATTGCATTAACACACTATGGTATTGTTCAGGTCAAGACATGGCAGGAATTGACATTGTGAAGGAGTTGGCAGCTTCACGACACCACTGGATTACAGATCAAGAACTCATAAGTATCAATGGTTAGTGTGCTGTCAATTTATCCCTTTTCAGATTGGCAAATAAAGAGGCGGTTTAAATAATAGTAGAATGATATGACATTGTTCATAGTTAAGACATTGCAGAATATGACATTGTGATGTAGTGGGTAGGTTCACCACACCACTGGATTACGGATGAAGAACAGAAGCATACATGCATTGCAAAAGAAGATCACTTGCTCTGTATTGTTTAATTTACATGGTATGAAGAAGGAACTTGGTTGTACAACTGAAAACTTAAATTGAGAAGAACAAACTTTTGTTTATGAACTACATAATAAACTTTAAACATGCAATTTGATGCAAACACCAAAAATAAACAACTGTTGCAGTCATGCCTAACCAAATATACACAACAAAGTTTGAAGGCTTGAGAAGGACAAACTTACATTACTGGTGAAGACAGGCTCTATAAAGCCCTTGTCCATGCTGATGGGGGTGCAATTCAAGAAGTTGAGCACAGAATGTTCTTCATAAGCATTGCCTTTATTCTACATTTTGTTAAGAGTAAATAAAGATATGATAATATACGAAAAAAATGAGAATATTTAAGATAAGATGAAGAGTGATGCTACATAACCAAGTAGCTATAAATGTATGTGCAGTGATACAGGCAAAAGGCACAACCAAGAGCAATGCACAGCTAAACTTCTTCAGTACCAACCTTATGGTAAGAGTAAATATAGATCTGATGTGTAGAAAATGGAGGGCAAAGGAAAATAAGCTGCAGAGTGATGGTACATGAACAACTACCTGTCAATATAAGTACACTGATAAAGGACAGCATGTACTTACAAGAACAATGCAGAGCTAAAAAAATTCATTGGCATTGGATATATTCTACACTAATGTAACCATTCATACAGATCAGATAATTTGGAGCGAACAATTGATAAGCAAGCTATCATGCATAATGCTGTCACATAATGAACCAGGTATGTATGCAAGTACAGTGATACATGACAACAGGTACTAACAAGAGCAAAGCGCGAGCAGCATATTTGCGATATCCTGTCGTTCTTTTCAAACCGGAATTCTTCTTTGAGCTGATTTCCTACAAAAAAGATCCGTAAGGCACATGTGGAAAAGTAGAAGTTCAAATTGTCATGTGATTTCATAGACAGTAACTC
The DNA here is from genome assembly GCF_018294505.1 of Triticum aestivum. Lineage (NCBI taxonomy): Eukaryota > Viridiplantae > Streptophyta > Magnoliopsida > Poales > Poaceae > Triticum > Triticum aestivum. The sequence goes on along the minus strand of NC_057801.1, from coordinate 223,905,414 downwards.
ATCCTAGGAACGAGACCAGTGCATAACAAGGTTTTTCCATTCAATGTCTTCTAAATTTAGCACAGGAGACTTCACCAGAAATTCGTTTATAGACTTGCCATCAAAGTGTGATTTCCTCAGGTAACACCGATACTGCTGCAATGCTTCCTTGAAAAGCACAAGCAAGCTTTGCTTGTCATGACTATCCAGATTGACCCTCACCTAGTTACAACAATGTAATGTAAATCATTGATGTGTTCGATCAGCAGAAAACAGGAAAATAATAACCATGAATGATAGCACTTACACGTAAGTTGGACAGGAAGATGTGAAAATGGTGTTTGTCTTCACTATAATCTTGCCATGATGGGAATATATGCACGTAGTCCCTAACAACATTGAAAGCATTGTCTTTTAAATTGGGAATAAATGGAATGGGGTTCCAATCTGCAGGAATTGGTCGTCTCTGCAGTTGGGATAGGTCTTCGGCCGGTGGACTTGTTGTACTTTTTGCTGGAGTGGGATTTTTCTGTGGTACGGCTGGTGCTATGGCAAATGAAATTGGTATACCTTTTGCTGGAGTGCAGGTCATGTGTGGTGGGGCTAGTGGTGTGGCCAGTGAAGTATGGGTACAGCCTGCTGGAGTCGGTCCTATGTTTTGTGTCACTGGTTGTACAGCCAATATAAGTGGGGTGTTGTCTGATTTCTCTGGCACCACCACGTTTTTCAAGGACTTTGTTGGTGCTCCTTCAGGTTCGGCAATCACCCTCTTCCTTTTTGATGTGTGATGCACAAGAACAACATTTTAGTGGGAAAACATGGTATGACGACAGATGGAATATGTATTTGTAATGGATGGCCATAGCATCTCGAGTTATATGATGAGTAAACTAAGCAATTGGTGGTGCAACAAAGTAGAAGAAATGCAAGACAACATATGCAAGATACGCGCAATCAATAAAACCTTGCCAAATTAGAACAGGCACCTTGATGGGTGAATAGGACAGGTCATCTGCCTTTGACTCCTCGAGGTTAGAATAGTCATTAAAATGATATTCTGAACAAGAATCAACAGGTGGGGAGCGTACGAGTTTCATTGCTTCCAGAATGGCACTCAATGCCTTGGTGCCAATTTTGTAAGCCATTGCAGTGTTCTACAATATTCTTCTGATGCGCGGATTCTGATATTCACTGTAATTGCTTATAATATCTGAGAACCATGAAAACATAAATAGTTGTGAGATTATCTTTGTAATGCAGATGATATTCTAATATAGGGGTGCCCCTGTAAACACTTATGTGCTATCACTGGATTCTGATGAGAGAGCTCACGTGTGCTGTAATATCGTGCGTGCATTTATATAATCTGGCACAAGTACACAAAAAAATAGGCTCCAGAAGTAAGGATAGCTGGCAGATGATAGGTTCATAATATACTGTATAGATAGTTTATTGCCAAACCATGATAACAAGACCACACAGCAACTAGGCAGATCATAGTGTACATAACAGGGGTACACCATAACCACGATATATAAATCGGGAAAGTGGAACTGGCTTGAAAATACGGTGTTGTATTGCCGCTAGTAATTGAAAGCCTATCGATCACGTACAGGCCAGCACTATCGAACATGGTAAAGAATATCAAGAAGATTTTGGATAATAAAATGTTGGTTGCACAGTGCCCACACATGATGAACCAAAGCGCATTAAGAATGCAACTCCCAGCTGTCTCTCGACCATTTCAGGCGGTTGGATGAAGATCCTACGTCTCCTAACCCTTCTTCTTCCTCGTCTCTGAAGGTGCCATGGAGGATCATAAGCATTGGGAGTATAGTGTTGAGCGTGCCATGGAGGATCTGAAGGTGCAAACCGGACAAAGGCAACTTCGCAACCAAGACAAGAAATCAGAGTAAAGCAGTGGCGATCTATTTTCTTGTTGCGATAAATAAGTTGAGCAGATACGAAAGAGTACCGCCTCTGGTGCAGCGCCATGTACGCATCTGGTGAGAATTTGACGGTGCTACGGTAGCGATGGCTGTCGGCGGCATGGAAGCAGATCTAGGAGGGTAGATGATGGCGGCGGGGCACGATGGACGAGACGGTCGTAGGAGCGGCGCCGGCAAGGTGGACGACGGCGGGGATGAGGCGAGAGGACGGGATGCAAGGATCCCAGTCCGAAGGCGTGGATGAGAGAGGTCGATCTCTTGTAATGGACGGCGGCATCGGGGTATCAGCTCCGGCATGGTGGAGGAGGACGGCGGTGGATGGGGTGGCGGACGGCGGCGGACGGAGGAGGGTGAGGTGGAGAGGGTGTTTTGGCGCCCACGGAGTACGAATGGGGAAAAGGGAGGTAGAGAGGAAGGGGGAACCATGTATTCAGGGCGCGCTTGTCTCAAATGCGAGGAAATTTACAAACTTAGCCCCCGTTTCAAATTTCTACTACATCACAGCAACATTAATCGGTTGGGGATAGGACGGTAATCTCGCATACACCGAATATTTGCCGACGGGAGTTTGTTTTTGGCACCCACCGTGTATGAATATGAATCGGGGAGGGAGTCGATTTCGGCCAAGGGCACACTATGTTTTGGCGCCCATCGTGTATGTATCCGGGTGAGAGGCGGTTACGTCACGTTTGGGTGAAATTACAAACCTACCCCTATCGAAACCTATAGAACTCCAGCGGATAGGCTTTGCGTGGCAGGGATAGGCAGTAGTGATTTCCATCTCGCAGATTTTGGTTTCGGGCGGTTACTGCGACTTTCCCCACTTCGTTCAAATTTTGCACAGTGCACGTTTACCGTGCCAACTCAATTCGAATCCCGTTTGTATTCTACTATTTTTTTTCGGGCGGGATCCATTTTCAATTGGAATTACATTCTATATACATCATTTTTTTACATATATACTTTCAAAAGCATAACACCATTTATACATAAATATGGTTTACAAATGTCATGATCTCAGATTCATAAGGTTGTATCCATCAATTTGGATTTTCAAATATTTGAAACCACTTTATTCGCGGACACAAAGCTCCGTCTCTCTGGATCTCATTTCTCTCTGATATTTGTTTGTATGTGACTCACATGCACCCTCTCTCTATCTCTCTCACACCCACACACATAACCCAACCTTTTGATCCACTCGACTCCTATCTCTAGCGCACACTAGCTAGCATCTTTATCTTTCTATTTATCTGTTTCTCCATCAACCTTCTTTCTCGCCCTCACTCTTGATTCCTATCACGCACACTACATATGTTTCTCTCTACATGCATGCAGTCAAGTGCCCGCTCACACACATATATAACTTCACCCTTTGAACCACCCGACGGTCATCTCCGACACCCAAACTAACGGATGTCTCTCTAGCTAGCATCTCCATCTCTGTATCTATCTGTAGTTTCTCCGTCAACATTTCTTTCTTGCACGGAGTCTTGCTTCCTATCACCCACACTATATATGTCTATCCATACATATGCATTTATAGGTTGATCTCTTTTTCACAATCGTTGCGCCTCACCCCCTCTGCTCGCCATAGATGCATGCTCTAGCCCACGCCATTATCTCTTAAAGACAAAAACACATGCTCAATTGTCGGGCCTTCTTCCCTGCATTCTCACATGCATGCATATTGTCATACCGATCCGTCTCTCCCATGTCCTTGATCTTAGGACTTATGTCTTCTTTCTTTTATCTCGATCATGCACGCGCGCACACACACACATCCCACGTATACATGTAAACCTCTCACACATGCACGTTCAAGGTCTCTATGTCTCCATACGTAGTTAATTACCCTCAATCCTAACGCCACATTGAATCGTTCTCCTCTTTTATGCACATAACTTCTGCCTGGATGGGCAAAACACACACTCACACTTAACAATCTCCTTCTAGCTACCACCCCCCCTGCTCCGCGCGCCTCTCACTCTTCCCCTATATCCCCGAAACCAATAAGACCATCCCTTTGTTTAATTCCCGCCTACATGCACCATCGACATATAGTAGTCTTCCGTGGTGTCTCTCGAACAAACACGTTCTCTCGATGTCGACTCATCTCACGCGCACGCACCTTCTCTTCCCTCCTACGGGCATTTTCTCTGTTGCACCCCATCGTTGGTGGCCTCTGCCATACACAGCACCTTCTCTATGATGAAGCCATGCACACTTAAATTACATCCGCCACAGAGGACCCTGGGACACACACACACACACGCATGCACACACACACACACATGCACGCACGCACACACCCCCCCCACACACACACTAAGACTCCATCTCTCTCTCTCTCTC
>NC_057801.1:223262069-223269870 GCF_018294505.1 Triticum aestivum | reverse complement strand
GCCCTCCGGAAGCCCTGCAACGCCGCCACCATCGTCGTTCCGTCGCCGGCCACCGAAGCTCCCCTCCGTTGATTCGCCGGACCCCGTGCCTCCCCTGCCTCACCAGCAGCACCAGAAGAACCGCGGTGAGCCGCTGCATCATTTCCCCCATGCCTCGTTGCCTAATTCGCCCCCTAGCCGCTCCCTCCACCGGAGCCGAGACGCTCCGCCGCACGGGCTCGTCGCCGGTGAAGCCCCGGTGACCAAATGGCCCCGTGCGTGCGTCCGTTGCACTCGCAACGACCCGTGGAGCAACGCTAGCGTGGCAGCTAGCTTGTTTGCAAGCCGCAGCACTAACCCCGCACCCACCCGAGCTCCGGCCGCCGCCTCGGGCTCCATTCCGGCGAACCCCGGCCACCCCACGCCCTCTCGAGGGTCCCCCTAGATGCGCGGGAGCACGGGCTCACCCCTGGTGCCCTCAGCGCGACCAGCCGCGGGCTGTAGCGCCGTCCCGAGCAACTCCGGCGAGGTCTTGCCGTCGCCGTGGCCGCCGGCGTCACTAGCTGACGTGGCGCTAATTTAGTTAGCACTAATGACCACGCTAAACACCCCCCACAGACACTGACAGCGGGCCCCGTAGCGGGTCAAAGCCCGAGTCAACGCGGGATTAGCCCCCGTGTCACTGACGTGTGGACCCCACACATCAGGTTTGACCCTGACCGGCCCTGTTGACTTGCTGACGTCATGCCGACGTCATGCTGACGCAGTAAAGTATTTCTGGAATTAAATAAATTAGGAAATGATTTATAATTCCAGAAAATTGTATAAACTTCAATAAATCATAGAAAATTAACCGTAACTCCAAATTAAATAAATTATATATGAAAAATTATCAGAAAAATCAAGGAATCCATCTGTACCATTTTCATGCATGTTAGAACAACTTATCACTACTGTTTAGGGCAAATGAAGTGAATGACATTTAAATAACCACATATGAAGTTTGAATTTGAATCTTGGATTCAAACCAACCTCATTTAATCTGGTTTTAGATGCATTAGCCCAAAACACATTCATTTTGCCATGTCATGATCATGCATCATATTGTGCATTGCATTGATTGTGTTCCTTTCTGTCTTGCCGGTATTTGTCCCCTCTCGATAGACGTGATACCGATGATGTGATCGTTGACACTGATGAAGACTCAATGTTATCTTCAAAAGTGCCAGGCAAGCAAAACCCCCTTGTTCATTCCGATACAATCCTACTCTCTCGCTCCTGCTCTTTTTTAATGCATTAGGACAACAACGATTCAACTGTTACTTGCTGGGGTAGCTGAACCCCTTTATCCTCTGCATGACCTGTCATTCCACAGTAAATAGATGAAACCCACTAGCATGAGTAGGAGTTGTTTGAGCCCTGATGTGCCTACTCATTTATGTTTGTTTGTCATGCCTGCTACTGCTTAGAGTTGAGTCGGGTCTAATTCATCGGGGATGAATCAGAGGCGTGTGAACCTGTCCTACTGTGTGTGAGCTAAGTGTGTGAACACGATTTGGTAAAGGTAGCGGTGAGAGGCCATGTAGGAGTACATGGTGGGTTGTCTCATTGCAGCCGTCCTCAGGAACTGAGTTCTGTGTTTGTGATCCATGATTCAGCTACTACCACGCATTGGGCCCGAAACCAATGGACCCTCTCGGCTTCTTAATCACCCTTGTCCTCTGTCCAGGAGTTGCAAGTAGTTTCTGGTGTTTGTAGTATGCTGGAGGCCGTGCGCAGCGCTGACCGTAGGGGTGGGCTGTGATGCGGTAGGCACGTGGCACGGTGTACCGGGCGCCCGTTTGGTGTCCCGGGAACCCTGTTCACATCGTTTGGGGCTGTGAGCGAAACTCCGGCCGGATCTCCTCATGGATGGAACCCGAATAGGCGATAAACCTGGACTAGAGACTCGAGTGTTTTGGCAGGCCGTGGCCGACACCCACGTTGGGCTTCCGCTTGAAGGTTGCCGAGTACATGTCGTGTAAACGGCGGTAAGTGGTGAGAGCGTGTGTGAAGAAGTACACCCCTGCAGGGTTAACATCATCTATTCGAATAGCCGTGTCCGCGGAAAAGGACTTCTGGGTTGCTTATATCAGTTCATAGACAAGTGAAAGTGGATACTCTAAAATACGCAAGATAAGCGTGAGTGCTATGGATGGCGTTCTCGTAGGGAGACGGGAGCGGATCCATAGTGGTGTATTGATATGGTGAATATGTGGACTCGTGTGCGCCACCTCAAAAGAGTTACATTGCAGTCGTAGTTCAGGATAGCCACCGAGTCAAAGCTGGCTTGCTGCAGTTAAACCCCACCATCCCCTTTGTTGATAATGATGCATATGTAGATAGTTCTGATGTAGGTCTTGCTGGGTACATTTGTACTCATGTTTGCCTATTTTATGTTTTTGCAGAGAGACTTCGGTCTCGCTAGTAGTTCCGCATGGACTTCGACGTTTAGCTTGTTACCTCAGCTATGATCTTGTGCCCCGGCAGGATCTGATAGATAGTCAGGCTTCTCAGCCTTTTTCAGTTATAGATGTCTGTACTCAGACATGATAGCTTCCGCTTGTGCTTTGACTTGTATGCTCTGAGTGTTGGGTCATGAGACCCATGTTTGTAATATCTCGCTCCTCGGAGCCTATTGAATAAATACTTGAGTTGTAGAGTCATGTTGTGATGCCATGTTGTAGTTGCACATATCGAGCATAATGTGTGTATGTTATTGAAATGCTTGGTATGTGTGGGATCTGACCATCTAGTTGTTTATCTTTAGTAGCCTCTCTTACGGGGAAATGTCTCCTAGTGTTTCCACCGAGCCATGGTAGCTTGCTACTGCTCCGGAACACTTAGGCTGGCCGGCATGTGTCCTTCTTCGTTCCTGTGTCTGTCCCTTCGGGGAAATGTCACGCGATGAATACCGGAGTCCTGTTAGCCCGCTACAGCCCGGTTCACCGGAGTCGTGCTAGCCCAGTGCTACAGCCTGGTTTCACTCGCTGATGACCGACACGTTCGATGCTGGGTCATGGATGCCTGTCCCTGTAAGTCTGTGCCACTTTGGGTTTACGACTAGCCATGTCAGCCCGGGCTCCTTATCATATGGATGCTAGCTACACTGTCATATACGTGTGCCAAAAGGCGCAAATGGTCCCGGGCTAAGGTAAGGCGACACCCGTGGGAATACCGTGCGTGAGGCCGCAAAGTGATATGAGGTGTTACATGCTAGATCGATGTGGCATTGAGTCGGGGTCCTGACAGCGTTGGTATCAGAGCTTGACTGCCTGTAGGATTACCAAGCCAAACTGGTCGAAGTTGAGTCTAGAAATTCTTTAGTTATATGTAGGGGAATTGATTGTGGGATGGAACGTAAGGCTCTTTTTACTCCTTACACCTTATGCCTTCTGATCTGAGTCATCATCTTCTCTTCTACGGGGATTAAGAACTAGGCTATCTCTTCTTTCTATCAGGATCGCGTGTTACTAATCCGTAGACTTATAAGATTGTTGATTCAAGCCTCAGTTCAGTTCCTACTATCTTCTGTATGTAAACTGTTGATCTCGAAACCTTGATATTGTGCTTCTGAGTGGTTATGCCACCATTTTTGTGAATGTCTCAAATCTTTTCTGAGCATTTACAGCCGTTATGCTGTCCGAGTCATCCCAGGTTTCTAAGTAGTCTGATGCATTTGCAAATCCTTTCCTTCCGTCTCCGATGTCCCTTTTGGTCGGAATAAGCACACTAATCGGTAGGTTGAGGTACTTTGTTACCTCGGCGTAGATGTTGGAGCTATTATTATGACCTTAGGTGTTTAGGAAGTCACCTAGCAATTTAGCAATGCTTTTGTATCCCCAGTGCGATGATTCTGGCCATTATTTTGAAAGCATCCCATGATGTTGTTAGTTAGTAGGCATTCTATTTCTGGGTTCTGAACCCGAGATTCACTCTACCTACTTCATGTTGATAGTAATTGCTAGTGCCCTTAGGATATTAGTAACCTTTGCGATAGTCCTTGAAGCCCGTGGTATCTTCTTCTTCCAAATACCATGAACTACTTATGGCAGAAGTTCCTCGTTGAACTGAAATATCACAACAGGATTATTCTTGAGGAGATCTCCATTCATAAATCGTGACTCTGCCAGTCCTACCTCTCTGCATGGGTTATCTGGAAGAAATGTTGATCTCGCTCGACATACTAATCTATGCATCCACAACTCAGAAAATTATATGTTCCTTTGAGTTGTTCTCTTTAGTTGCATTCTGACCCTCGTCTATCAATTGATAGTCAAGAGTATGCATGCATTCGTTTATCGATGCCTATTACCCTTGTGGTCCGTCAAGCCATTCTGTCCTGAATGACTTGGAGAAACAAACTCCAGTACCTCTTCCATATCCAGGATTGGGTCAAAGAAGTTGTGCTCCGCAGATCAAATTGCTAATCCAGCTTTTGTTCTGTTCTACCTTGGAGTATTACATATTTTATATCGAGATTGTTATAGGAATTACACACCATCCTATGAACTCTTGGTACAGTGATACTTCTTGCCATCATTGTTCATTCCTCGGTTCCTGTGTTATTGTAACCGGAATGCCGACAAATGAATCATGGCGTGTGAAATCAATACTCCTAGCAACTTAGTTGCTTGGTAGTAAATGGACAATATTCTCATTCTTAGCATGTTGGTTATTGAATCACCATTCTAAGATAGATTGTGCTACCTAGTCCTTATTTCCTGGTGCACTCTTTGATTAATGAGTTAGGATTTTGTCAAGTCCTCGCTCATTTGATCATATCATCTTGCCCTGAAAAGCAAGATTGTTCTCGAGCTTAGTAACATATCGGTGGTTCGTGATTTTCCGTATATCTTCTCGGAAGTATTACCAGGTTGTCACCTGACCGTTATGTTGAGCTCGTGATCAAGTTGGTTTCTTGTGAACCACCCTTTCTCCAAGAATCTGTGTTGGATATCCCGGAGCTAGTTGGTTAAGCTAGACAACAACTTGGAGAGTTGGAAGATAAAAGCTTGCCTAACTTAGTTCATTTTTCAAAAGGGATATCTTGTGTTTGTGTGTGTTGAAGAAAGATGATATCTTCATTGATTGGTCCCTGTGATCAGTTGCTGGACCTATTGTATTATCAATCCTTTGATTTGAGTGTAGGCTATCGTCAAATCAAATTAGTACCAACGATATTCGTAATGTTGTCTTACTCGTGGTTGATCCCTCGAGCATACACCATTATATCTTTTTGGTCTGATCAATGCTATCACCTTGTTCACTTAACTATGGAATTCCTTTTAAAAGGAAACCCGGATGAATTGTTGTTGAGGCCATTGACAACATCCTTATCTCCTCCATGATTTGTTGAACATTAAGCTAGTGTTGGAAACTTTTGAAAGCATTTCTTCATGCTAGTTCATGAAGCATATGTTCGGATGTAAGAAGTGACTTCCTTTAATTCATGTGCATCTGATGCAAGTTGCCGCCGTGGATTCGAGAAAGTCAATGTTACTTTCTTTGGAATCATTCCAAATCAGTCATGCACACGTGCGAAGAATGCTGTGGTTTGAAGACTTGCAACCTTCAATCTATATGTATCCCTAGCACACCAAGCCACTGATTGATTTGTTCAAGGAGAAGGAGTTTCTTCATAAGAGCTAATCCGGACTTATGTAAGGACTTCGATACCCTCGTTGATGGTTCCACCTCCTGAACTCGGTAGTGTTTTACTATAAGACTACTATGTGGTCATGCTTGTCTAGGACAGCGTGTTCACATGTGTGTAGCAGAACCAACTCATGTTTTGGAGTTTGCTATCGCAGTTCATCTCCCGAGAATCCCGCAACGTCATCTCGTCGATTTGTGTTGCAAACTTTCATTTTTTCTTCCTAGACTCGATGAGTCTGGAATATCCTGACACCAACCAGATCTGAATCTCAGGCAGATATGATGGTTTGGAACATTTTCCAAGAACTATAATATCGATCCCTTGGAAACCGGTAAAGTGGATGTCGTGGCCAACACCACCCAGCCGGAAGACCTGTTATTATAATATCTTGATTGATGAAGTTGGCCACCTCCCCATAGGGATTTCGTAGGGTTTACTCCCTAGTTGCCCCTATGGATTTTTGTGTTCCCGAAGTCCGACCTTTTACTTGATGTTCTAGATATCAAACCACATCTATGAATGGGTTACACTAGCACATCAAGGAGAACATTAGAAGCGGAGTGCTAAATGTCTCTCGGTCGATCATCCAGATTTTATTTTCTTGGCCTCGCTAAGGTGAAATCTGAGAAGGTGTTATCTTCCTTTGCATCTGCATCCTCCATCACCATTCATCATGGTAGTAAGTTGTGTTACCGGACCCTTGACACGGATGTTGGTAAAACCTTGATGATTATGGAATTGCTCAAGATCTTGAGAGCACGCACAAGCGCTAGGTATTATCGCCCGCACTAACCGGGATTGCTCCTAGTCTCGTCAGTTATGCTATAACCACTCCAACAGTGAATTCACTCTTTATTGTTGGGTTCTTTCCCAGTTACCAGAATCATTCCCATCATTTGCATTTTGTTCCCAGCTTGCACCGCCAATGTGCCATTCTACCGACCCCTCCAAATGATCGCTTGTGATTGCCTTAGGCTGGTATGAAGAGTTTCAATGATCTCTGGATCAAAGGTAATTCTTTTTGCCACTTAGGGTAATAATCTACGAATCACCCTCCTCCAGGATGTTTCGTCGTGATGTCATGGCAACTCAACTCCTTGCTACGTTGACAATCGTTTACCACCTTCTTAAGTCTGGATTTGTTGTCTACCTAGTGAACCTTTGTCATCTGCTTCACTCCATTCCTATGGATGTGTGCTTCATCTCTCAACCCGAGAGATGGTCCTATGTCTCATTCCGTGAGTTGTTCGATCTTCGAGAAGATCGACCCTTCTAGAGTCTCCTTTCCCTCCATGTCATGTTGACAGGATTTCTCAGAGCAAGACGACAAGACAAATATGGTGTTCGAATCAATGTTCCTATGAAGTGCACCCTGGATCGTGAAGATTATACTAGTCTGCGTTACCCTTCACCTTACCCTACGCTTGAATCTCGAGACGAGATTCTTGTTTAGTGGGGGTGAGTTGTCACATCCCTAGCTTCTGGTAATGCTCTGAGCTAGCTAGTCATGTGTTGCATCATGTTTAAATTTTTGCCTAAAATTGAAATGGGGATGTTCAAACCCTAGCATTAAATCAACTCAACTAGGGTGAGTTAAAATCTTTTCAATAAACCCAAAAGGCCCCTAAGAAAAGTTCATGATTTCTGGTTAAGGTGGAAACCTCTGCCAAAAATGATGAATATATCCTTAGGTCATTTTTGGATTTTTGAATTAAATCATAGTGTATTTGACTTTGGGCATTTAAATACTATAAATAATTTAAATGCTCAAATAAATGTTGGAAATTGATAAGGGTCACTGGAATAATTCAGAAAGCACCCATAATTATTTCCAGGATTTTATAAAATGATTTGATATTTAAAACAAATCAAAAACAAATTGCAGAAATAGAAAAAAATAAAACAGAACAAAAATAAAAGAGAGAAGGCCACCTGGGCCACTTACCTGGCGCCACTTACCTGGCCCAGCTCCATCTGGCCGGCCCAGCCCACCTCCTCCCCCCCTTGTCCTCTTCTTCCTCTGCCAGTAGGCAGACGCGAGGCGTGGCGCGCGCCCGAAGAGCTCCGGCCACCTCCTGCTTACCTGCTCGCCGCTGGAGGCACCCAAGGGAGCCACGCACTCCC
>NC_057801.1:223228242-223261767 GCF_018294505.1 Triticum aestivum | reverse complement strand
AGAACTGCGGTGAGCCGCTGCATCGTTTCCCCCATGCCTTGTTGCCTAATTCGCCCCCTAGCCGCTCCCTCCACCGGAGCCGAGACGCTCCGCCGCACGGGCTCGTCGCCGGTGAAGCCCCGGTGACCAAATGGCCCCGCGCGTGCGTCCGTTGCACTCGCAACGACCCGTGGAGCAACGCTAGCGTGGCATCTAGCTTGTTTGCAAGCCGCAGCACTAACCCCGCACCCACCCGAGCTCCGGCCGCCACCTCGGGCTCCATTCCGGCGAACCCCGGCCACCCCACGCCCTCTCGAGGGTCCCCCTAGATGCGCGGGAGCACGGGCTCACCCCTGGTGCCCTCAGCGCGACCAGCCACGGGCTGTAGCGCCGCCCCGAGCAACTCCGGCGAGGTCTCGCCGGCGCCGTGGCCGCCGGCGTCACTAGCTGACGTGGCGCTAATTTAGTTAGCACTAATGACCACGCTAAACACCCCCCACAGACACTGACAGCGGGCCCCGTAGCGGGTCAAAGCCCGAGTCAACGCGGGATTAGCCCCCGTGTCACTGACGTGTGGACCCCACACGTCAGGTTTGACCCTGACCGGCCCTGTTGACTTGCTGACGTCATGCCGACGTCATGCTGACGCAGTAAAGTATTTCTGGAATTAAATAAATTAGGAAATGATTTATAATTCCAGAAAATTGTATAAACTTCAATAAATCATAGAAAATTAACCGTAACTCCAAATTAAATAAATTATATATGAAAAATTATTAGAAAAATTCAAGGAATCCATCTGTACTGTTAGAACAACTTATCACTACTGTTTTGGGCAAATGAAGTGAATGACATTTAAATAACCACATATGAAGTTTGAATTTGAATCTTGGATTCAAACCAACCTCATTTAATCTGGTTTTAGATGCATTAGCCCAAAACACATTCATTTTGCCATGTCATGATCATGCATCATATTGTGCATTGCATTGATTGTGTTCCTTTCTGTGTTGCCGGTATTTGTCCCCTCTCGATAGACGTGATACCGATGATGTGATCGTTGACACTGATGAAGACTCAATGTTATCTTCAAAAGTGCCAGGCAAGCAAAACCCCCTTGTTCATTCCGATACAATCCTACTCTCTCGCTCCTGCTCTTTTTTAATGCATTAGGACAACAACGATTCAACTGTTACTTGCTGGGGTAGCTGAACCCCTTTATCCTCTGCATGGCCTGTCATTCCACAGTAAATAGATGAAACCCACTAGCATGAGTAGGAGTTGTTTGAGCCCTGATGTGCCTACTCATTTATGTTTGTTTGTCATGCCTGCTACTGCTTAGAGTTGAGTCAGGTCTGATTCATCGGGGATGAATCAGAGGCGTGTGAACCTGTCCTACTGTGTGTGAGCTAAGTGTGTGAACACGATTTGGTAAAGCTAGCGGTGAGAGGCCATGTAGGAGTACATGGTGGGTTGTCTCATTGCAGCCGTCCTCAGGAACAGAGTTCTGTGTTTGTGATCCATGATTCAGCTACTACCACGCATTGGGCCCGAAACCAATGGACCCTCTCGGCTTCTTAATCACCCTTGTCCTCTGTCCAGGAGTTGCAAGTAGTTTCTGGTGTTTGTAGTATGCTGGAGGCCGTGCGCAGCGCTGACCGTAGGGGTGGGCTGTGATGCGGTAGGCACGTGGCACGGTGTACCGGGCGCCCGTTTGGTGTCTCGGGAACCCTGTTCACATCGTTTGGGGCTGTGAGCGAAACTCCGGCCGGATCTCCTCATGGATGGAACCCTAATAGGCGATAAACCTGGACTAGAGACTCGAGTGTTTAGGCAGGCTGTGGCCGACACCCACGTTGGGCTTCCGCTTGAAGGTTGCCGAGTACATGTCGTGTAAACGGCGGTAAGTGGTGAGAGCGTGTGTGAAGAAGTACACCCCTGCAGGGTTAACATCATCTATTCGAATAGCCGTGTCCGCGGAAAAGGACTTCTGGGTTGCTTATATCAGTTCATAGACAAGTGAAAGTGGATACTCTAAAATACGCAAGATAAGCGTGAGTGCTATGGATGGCGTTCTCGTAGGGAGATGGGAGCAGATCCATAGTGGTGTATTGATATGGTGAATATGTGGACTCGTGTGCGCCACCTCAAAAGAGTTACATTGCAGTCGTAGTTCAGGATAGCCACCGAGTCAAAGCTGGCTTGCTGCAGTTAAACCCCACCATCCCCTTTGTTGATAATGATGCATATGTAGATAGTTATGATGTAGGTCTTGCTGGGTACATTTGTACTCACGTTTGCCTATTTTATGTTTTTGCAGAGAGACTTCGGTCTCGCTAGTAGTTCCGCATGGACTTCGACGTTTAGCTTGTTACCTCAGCTACGATCTTGTGCCCCGGCAGGATCTGATAGATAGTCAGGCTTCTCAGCCTTTTTCAGTTATAGATGTCTGTACTCAGACATGATAGCTTCCGCTTGTGCTTTGACTTGTATGCTCTGAGTGTTGGGTCATGAGACCCATGTTTGTAATATCTCGCTCCTCGGAGCCTATTGAATAAATACTTGAGTTGTAGAGTCATGTTGTGATGCCATGTTGTAGTTGCACATATCGAGCATAATGTGTGTATGTTATTGAAATGCTTGGTATGTGTGGGATCTGACCATCTAGTTGTTTATCTTTAGTAGCCTCTCTTACGGGGAAATGTCTCCTAGTGTTTCCACCGAGCCATGGTAGCTTGCTACTGCTCCGGAACACTTAGGCTGGCCGGCATGTGTCCTTCTTCGTTCCTGTGTCTGTCCCTTCGGGGAAATGCCACGCGAGGAATACCGGAGTCCTGTTAGCCCGCTACAGCCCGGTTCACCGGAGTCCTGCTAGCCCAGTGCTACAGACTGGTTTCACTCGCTGATGACCGACACGTTTGATGCTGGGTCATGGATGCCTGTCCCTGTAAGTCTGTGCCACTTTGGGTTTACGACTAGCCATGTCAGCCCGGGCTCCTTATCATATGGATGCTAGCGACACTGTCATATACGTGTGCCAAAAGGCGCAAACGGTCCCGGGCTAAGGTAAGGCGACACCCGTGGGAATACCGTGCGTGAGGCCGCAAAGTGATATGAGGTGTTACATGCTAGATCGATGTGGCATTGAGTCGGGGTCCTGACAGCACCCGAGGCCTCCGCGTGGCCGTCTACTTGCCAGCGCACGTCGCAGCACCGTCGCCGTGGCCTGGCGAGCATAGTGCGCGCTCTCTGCCGCCGACGGGCCCGCGAGGTGCCGTTCCGTGGACCAAATCAAACCAAGGTTAGCTTCTGACTGAAACCGGTGGACCTCCACGTTGATGCCCATCCGCCTAAACCACCCGTCCGGCCACTGCACCACCGAAATCGCCGCCGGAGTTATCCCGTTCACGGGAACCACCTCGGGCCCGCTATAAATAGCCATCCCGAGCTCGCCTTCGACCAACACTACTCCCTCCACCTCACCAGAGCCCTGTCAAGACACCAGGAGGACCCCGAGGAGGCCTTCTCCTCCGTATCCGGCCGACCCGTTCCGCCTCGGGCTCTAGCTCGATCCACTCAGGTGAGGCCACCCCCGCCTCCCAAACCTCATCAGTAGCCCTCTGGTGTACCCAGTGCTCTAACCCAAGCTTCAATTCCACCTTCGTAGCTCTCCCCGACGAGGTCCAGCAACGACCGAACCACCGTCCGCTGGAGTTGAGCCCGCCATCGACGTGGTGCTCACCGACATCCAACTCCACCACCCACAGGTGCGGAAGGACTCAAGGAACCAGTAGGTACCACCCGCTCTTCCTAACTCGCCGTGGATCGCCACCGGCAACCACCGCAGCCTTCGGGCGCCGACGCGCTCTGTTTTCCTCCCTCCAAATTTCAAACCTGATGAGTGGGACCCCCTCGTCAGTCTCTCTGTTTTATACGAACCGTTTTCTCTAGAAAGCACCTTCGGGAAAAATACGCTTTCAGTCTGAAACGTTTTTCTGGCTTTTTTGTTCAGCCCCCTGGAAAGTTTTTGTTTCATTACAGACCAGTCCCTGGGCTAAAACTTTAATATCCTTTAAACAGAAGATGAATTTTGAGTGATTCTTTTTATGTCACCTTTATTTTTCTGTCTAGTTTTTTATCACATTTATTTGAAAAATATTTGGCGCACTTTTTGTGCACACACGGTATTTACGTTAGAACGTATTTTTCTTTATACCGTAGATACCGAAGGAGGTGATGGAACCGCGAACTTCACCGAGCTAGACTCCGACTACTCCGAACCAGGCAAGCATGTTTGAACCTTTGATATGATGAGTAGTTTGCATGTTTGCTTTGAGTAGCCAGTTTATGGTATTTTCATATATATAAGCTGTATGTGGTATATTACATGCAAAGTTGATGCAAGTGAGCTTCGAAACACCATATACTTTATGGTCTGAGTTTATATGATCATGTGGTGACATGAGAGGTGGTAAGATGGCTGTGTTGTAGCATGCCAGTCTTATGCCAAACCATATAACTCCAGTGTTAACATGGAACAAGTCACGTTATCATCCATTCTTTCCTTTTGTGCTACCACATGTTTTCTGCAAAGAATATGGTTTAGTAAGTTGCAAACCACTTTCCTTGTACACACCAGATAGAGAGGTCGTGATGAGGGTTCCATGGCCCTGGATTAAAGCCAGTCATCCGGTCAGGGGGCATGGGTGTTTCTGGTTGGGACCGAGAGGGGGGCACCCCTTAGAGCGTGCGTATATAAATTTGATCCAATGCTATTCGAGGTTGTAGCCTCCCCGTCTCAAAGTTTTTCTTGAATGTTCCCTAGGGTGATTCCGGGCATCGTGAGGTGGAAATGGGTGTGTACTGGTTAGATGTGTTTTTACTGAAATACCATAAACGGAACTAGTCTTTCGTGACTACTGAAATCCGTTGGCTGTGGTTAAATAGTACAAACTCTGCAGAGTCAAAAAATCGTTCAAGTAATCATATCTTGATCAACAACTGTGTTCATCCTATCTCTGTCAGTATCAGTCTCAGTGACAAAACTCCGGTGAACAAACATGAGTGTATCGTCCGGTTAATGGCTTATTCCTGTGGTTGGACTAACCCGTTTATTATCATGTGCTGAGTACTTTCTGTGAGTGACATATCTTCATGAATTTATTGAATATAAATGATGAAACATAAGCCCTTTCTGTGATGTCGCTCAGACGTCCGACTGTGGCATGCTTGCTATTTACTTTCAATATAAGCCCTTTCCGTGATGTCGCTCAGACGTCCGACTGTGGCACTCTTGTTGTTTATTTTCAATATAAGCCCTTTACGTGATGTCGCTCAGACGTTCGACTGTGGCATCTCTGTTATTTATTTCCATTATAAGCCCTTTTCGAGATGTCGCTCAGACGTGTGACTCTGGCATCACTGTTATTTATTTTCATTATAAGCCCTTTCCGAGATGTCGCATAGATGTCCGACTATGGCACACACTGTCATTTACTTTTCAATATAAGCCATTTATGTGGTGTCGCCCAGACGCCCAACTGCGGCATGATATTTTATTTATTCCACCTTTCGAGGTGTCGCTTCAGACACCCGATCGGTTTCCCATTATTTTTATTGGGATTTCGGGAGGACTACCGCCTGACTTCCTTTTTATTTTACATGTCGTGCAAACTTAATATTTGAATGTGCATTTGCTAACTGCTCATGGTGCATCATGTTGCATTTGTTATATCTTATGTCCGAACTGTCTTGCGAGTACATTCAAAGTACTCACTTGGCTTGTTGATTTGGCTAGATGTTGACGAAGGTGATCTCATGGATGAAGAGTACGATAGCGAGTCCGACGCCTAGAGGAGTCCCAGTCAGTCCCGTGCGATCCTGGATTTGGTCACTTGTATTATATCCGCTTCCGCTACCTGTCATGGTTCTAAGTCTGACAATAGAATGGGGGGTAGAGTATGGAGAGGCAAGATCCTAGCTATGGAGCAGTTGTGAAAACACTAGATGTACGAGTTCAGGCCCTTCTCGGAGGAAGTAACAGCCCTACGTCTCGGAGCC
Organism: Triticum aestivum; assembly: GCF_018294505.1. NCBI lineage: Eukaryota > Viridiplantae > Streptophyta > Magnoliopsida > Poales > Poaceae > Triticum > Triticum aestivum. The sequence continues at coordinate 223,255,728 of NC_057801.1, read as the reverse complement.
CGGAGGCGGTCGAGTGGATTATGTCAGTATGGATTACAAGGGTGCGAACCCTTTACACTGAGGAGGGGGGTGGCTTATATAGTGTCCGCCAGACCCCTCCGGCCCTCAGTAATGCAGGGTTTAAAGTACATTAAGTCTAGGCGTTACTGGTTACGCCTTACATAAAGTGTCCTAAATGCCATAAAGTCTACTTAATTACAGACCGTTTGGATGCAGAGTGCCTCTTGATCTCCTGGTGGTCGAGTGAGTCTTCATGGTCGAGTCCTTCGAGTCCGTCGAGTGAAGTCCCTCTTGGTCGACTGGAAGGCAGTTTCTTCTAAGGGTGTACTTGGGTAGGGCACTTAGATCAGGTCTATGATCCTACCCTAGGTACATGACTTCATCACTACCCGTATAAATTCATCGAGCCTCACTTCGACGCTCGATGAGCTGCAAGCCTAGGAGTCTTGTTACCCACTCCACTTTGACATATCCACCACCAGTTTTATATCAAGCCAGTAGTATGCCACCATACCCTTGTGTTATATCCGCCCTTATGTAAAATATTGGCTAGCTTGTAATAAATTGTTGAGCAACCTCAGCTCAACCCTGTATAATATTTAATACTACTGGATATCTGTATCAAAGATTTGTCTTCCAGTAAGGAGGATTTTCCTATACTGGTCTGCATAAAGGTCGGTTGTTCAATAAGCTTTTTATTGAAAAACCGGTCGTGACAAGAAGGAGTCGACAGCGTAAATGAAGCCCTTGTGTTCAATGGCATCAGAGAACCATGGAGGATGTATGATCCTGCGATGGACGTGCAAATTTATCCACTTACCACAGTGACCTGTCAAATAGGAGAGACCACGGTTGAAAAACGCAATTAGCCTGAAATCTTTATTATTCGTATATCTTGTGGGCACTTGGCAGATTACAACCTTAAGCAAATCAAACTTGGTATCATGTTGGCTACTGTAAGATTTCGAGTATTCTGGGCCGCGTTGCCAAAGCAGTGCAGTGTTAATCGAAGGAAGGGGGATCAATCGCCAGGTGTAGACGTCCACGAGCATCCAACTGTCGCGACCGTCGACGAGCACCATCCAAGACGTGCTCATGCCGACCCAGTACATACCAATAATGTAGCTGAGGCTGATGGGGATCGGATCGTTGTGAATGGGGTTGATACTCGCCACCGTATGATTGTTATGCTGCGTGACATGCCGTTTCTAAAGATCAGGCGGCATCAGCAAGCAATGAGCTGGCTTAAAAAGCTCCAGCCTAAGGGCTTTGAGTAAATGGTACAGCCCCGACGAGCATGCGGCGAGCGGCATGGTACTGAGATTGTCCACACGCAAAACAATGAGCTTGATTACCTCTGTGGGGAGCAAATTCCAGCCACTCTTTCAGCGGACGCTGCTCGGTTCTACCATTGTTAGTGCTTAGGTTTTGGACCAGGGGGGGAGGCGCCTTAGTGGGGATGGAAGCTTGGACGAGATTATGCGCGGACAAAGATGGAGAAGCGAATATGTGCTGCGGGAAGTGGACAGGTGATGATGACTACGGCACGCCTCTTGACTTACGAGACACATACTAGCAGCGTAGGGTCATATTGATGCCAGACAACTTGCTTGAGTGATCAAAGTACTGGTACTCCCTATAGTAAGTACTACAGTACTATGCCCTAGCTTGCTAGAGCAGAGTAGTAGATTAGTAGAGTAGCATGTGGAGACTTCCATGCAGGATCTTGCTCTATTGGAGTATCACGCATGAATAAAAGTGTATCCGTTTATGGTTTAGTCTAGAATCTTCCATGTATGAATTTTTACTACAGTACTGGTGAAAGACTTACGATGAACCATTTCTTATATCTCCTCTGCCCCCTTGCAAGTCATCCTGATTTAATCCCTCCGTCTAGGTGTATAAGGGCATGGTTAATATTACTTAATTGTATAGCCAACTGTTGACTATAAGAAAGTACCATGTCATCTATAGCCAACATGTATAACAATCGATACTCAAAAACTAATTATTAAAGATCATTTCTTGCAAAGCACAATATGTGTTATTTCTTCACAAGTTTTGGATGCAAGTTGAACAGTTGAATGCTTTTGTTTGCAAAAGATACTTTTTTATCTATTTCACCCGGATGTTTGTGAGCTCTAGAGATGAGATAATATCCGAAGAAACCTATCGATAACCGTTACACATGAGATGACCCCCACATCCTTTGTCAAAATAAACAACTCCCCGATCAATGCATTTCACTCTTTGGTGCAACGCACGGGCACCTTACTACTATAGATTAGTACGACCAAAAATTGAACTAACACTATATATAGTACGATAAATACTGATGAAAGTCACCTAAAATTATATCATTCAAAACTATGTTCAAATACGAATCCAACGATATACTTTTTGTTGACATGCACTGACATTTTGTCAGTTAAATCTTCAGTCAAATTCAATGAGGGACTAATAAACCACGACCGATGTAGTACAAGTGTATAGGGCGGCGCTGCATGGGAGTCTCACCTCTCACCCTGCTCGTGGCGCGACAGTAAAGCCGTCATATCACAAAACCCAACCACTCCCAGTAATAAGTGGCCTGGTAAAATAAACGGACAAGCAACCATCACATCCCTCCGTCTTTTTTGCATTTCATCTCTTTGCATTTACTTTCTTCGGTTAATCTCCCACACTCGGTCCCTAGCTACTACTCCTAGGGCCAGTTCTTTTGGCGGCTTCCCCAGCTTTTCCCACAAGACTAGTCACAGTGGAGAGTAACAATAAGGCGCCTCACTCATTTATTTGGGCTTCTAAGCTACTACTCCATCCTGGTTTATTCCTCACCATTGTAATTTGTGCTAAATTTTGACCAAAGATTTAACTGATAAAATGTTACTCAAAACACTTAGGCGCGATACATCTAGGTGTGTAAGTCATCTTACGAAAACCAAATAATCCCAACACACTTAGGCGTGGTGCATTAACTTCTACCTCGTTTCTTGTTTCTTGACATATCAACCAATAAGAGATAAAGAGTGTGCATGCTTTTAATGACTTGAGATATCAAACACGGCATGCAGTGGTTAGTTCATTGCATGCAATACTATTAATTAGAAAATAAACATTAATATTTCTCGTTTTCTCCTCCTCCTTAGTCACCGTGCACAGCCTAAGATGACTTACTCACCTAGATGGATGGAGTAGTGCATGTGACATGCACTAACATTTCATTAGTTAAATTTATGATCAAAATTTGACACAGATTACAATGGGGACCAATAAACCAGGATAGAGGTAGTAGTTATGGGATTACTAATCTAGAATCCTAAAAGAACTGGCCCCTGGTACTCCTACTAGTAGTAGTACTCAAGATGGAATTCCAATTGCATGGCACAACTTGTTAGGCCAAAAAATCGATACAGGGTGTAGGAAGCGGTTTGGGAATTTGCATGCCATTCCAACCAGTGAGATACTCCATACAAAGTACGACAGAGAAATAACCACACAGAAGAAAGCTAAAAGTAAACAATCGAGTGAGCATTTTTGCATTTGTTTTGCATTTAATCTTTTCACAAGCTTGACTAGTGTTGTTTTTCTACTTTTACAAAAACCACATTGTAATGTTAAAACGTGCATTTGCACGTACATAAGTAATAGTAGTACCCCCTCCATCTAGGTGTACAAGTCTTCCCTCCTTCTTGGTCACCGTGCACAACCAAACATGACTAATTGACCTGGACGGAGGGAGTAGCACAGTCTGCAAGCATATATCGAGAGAGACGTGTAGTCCGATAGTACATAGTAAAGTTTGTGCTATATGCACGTACTTGGAAAATGCATAATAATACACAACGTTTCCAAACTTTCCCTTTTACATACTTAATTAAGGACGCTAAAAATTCCTGAACGTTCAGGATTTATCATTTGGTCCCAAAACTAATGAGATCGCCTTACGAAACAAAAATTATACTCCTCCTAAAAGCCACGGCGCTCGCAGGAGCGCTTGCGGTGCGCCACGAGTGCCCTGGTGCGTGGTCGTTTTCCAGCGCGCTGACACAACGCCTCTTCCCCAGCCTCGTAACTTGCGAGGTGCTGATTGGCAGCTTGCCGTCGGACGAGCGCAATCTCACCGGTGTGGTGATTCGACGCCAACAGGTACTCCTCCTGGCTGGAAGCGTGCACCCGGTCCATGTACCACCAAGCGTAGATGAGGCGCTTGGGCCCGACTGCACTTAGGGCGTCGGCACGGGCGTCCTCCGCCACCCTCACGGCCCTCGCACGCGCCTTCTGCCAAAGAGTCAATTACCTGTCTCTCAAGGATGCGACATAGATCTCCCAGGCAGCTTGTTGCGTGGTACGCTTCTCTTCCTTGGCCTTCTTCTCCGCCTCTATTTTGGCGCGCTCTGCTGGAGGCAAAGTCTCCCACAAGGAGACATCCATTTCTTTCCAAAGCACCTCAAGGCTGGGGGGGCTCGGCGGGCGGCGCGGTGTTCTTCTCGTAGCGAGGAGCCGACGCGTCCTCCGACACGCGTGCTGGCGAGATTGGGATCGCCGACGCGTCCACCTCGACGCGTCGTGGCGAGGAGCAGAACGCCGACGCGTCCTCCTCGACTAGTGGCGGCGAGGAACGGAACGGCGACGCGTCGCGTCGCAGCGAGGAGCGGAATGCCGATGCATCCTCCTCGACTAGTGGCGGCGTGGAACGGAATGGCAACACGTCGCGTAGCGGCGAGGACTGGAACACCGACGCGTCCTCCTCGACTAGTGGCGGCGAGGAACGGAACAGCGACGCGTGACCGTCCGCGCAGTGCAGCGAGGGGCTCATAGGGCATGGGAGGGGTGATGCCATGGTGGTCGACGTGAGAGGGAGCGGGAGGAGATAGCGATGAACGTGAACATGAGGGGGAGGAGATAGCGATGTCGTGGGAGGAGCAGTATTTATAGCGAGCAATGGCACACCTATGTAAGATATGGACTGAGCTGCACTGACTTAACTACAGGTCCGGTTGCGTCACTGACATGTGGGCTAGTACCCTGCTGGGCCCATATGTCAGTTACCCAATGCACCTGAAGTTAAGTAAAAGCTACGTGGGCATATTTTTTGGAGTAAATTACTGGGGAGCGAAGGGGTGGAAAGATTGTTGGTCACAACGGATTGGACGAGCGTGGGTGGAGGAGAGTCATGCATGCAAATTTTTTCACACGGGGTGGAGTGGTGGGACCGCCGGAGGGAGAAGGAGAGTTTGGTAGGCATATTGTTTCCACACATGCAGAGGAAAAGATTTGGAGACGAACGGGCTTCCTGCAGTTATGGGGAACGGTGCATAATAAGTCATCTTGCATGCCGGGCTAGGTATAGTCTCAAGTCAATAAAAACATATACGCCCCACACATGTTCATATTTCAAGGTGCACTAAACTATTGCATGCGATGATTAAGGCTGGCCATAATGGTGGTATCTTAGCTGGTATCATGCACACAGGAATAGCAAACATGCTGATGTGGCAAAGAATTAAAGGAGAGAGGGGGTTAGAGTAACTAGTGTTCATGCATGCATTGGTAAACACATTTTTTTGTGAAGTACGACAGCATTAGTTGAGTACTTTTGCAGACTTAAAAACTATTCCACCGCCTCTACTATCTTGCTAAGAGTAGGTGAAATTTTTGAGTCGAGCCCTTTAAACTAGAAGGGAGGTAGTGGTACTCTAATAGCTAGGTGTGTAAGTCATCTTACGAAAACCAAATAATCCCAAAACACGTAGGCGCGGTGCATTAACTTCTACCACGTTTCTTGTTTCTTGACATAGCAACCAATAAGAGATGAGGGTGTGCATGCTTTTAATGACCTGAGACTATCAAACATGACATGCAGTGGTTAGTTCATTGCATGCAATACTATTTAATTAGCAAATAAACACTAATGTCTCTCGTTTTCTGCTCCTCCTTGGTCACGGTGCACAGCCTAAGATGACTTACTCACCTAGATGGAGGGAGTATCAACATTCACAATGTCAAATCAATATTTTTACACTCATTATAAAACGTAGTTCTTATACTCATTATAATCAGTATTGTAGATATTGATATTTTTAGTATAAATTTGGTCATGGGATTTCGTTGATGCCTGTCAAAGCATGGAGGAAGTGGATCTTAGGGCTTGCATTGCCGGTCTCTATGCAGGTATTTCTCTTAATAATCCTGTAATTTTAGAGACTGATTGCGTTTTTGTGGTAGTGTCTCTTGCATCGAGGGACTATGACAGGTCTGCTATGCGTGACCTGAAGATGAAAGCATTGAGCATCTCGAAGTTGATCAACAATCTTCAATTGTCAAAGATTAGCCGTTCGGCCAATAAGGTGGCACACTTAATTGCTAAGTATAGCTTTGACAATAGATTAGATAGTATTCTTGTAAATAACGTACCGCCCTGTGTGGTGAATATTGTATCGAATAAGTGTACTGGTGTGGCTGGTTAATTAATATAAAGTGGTGTGCAAAAAAAGTATAAATTTGGTCAAACACTTTGCAAACGGTTGACAGGAGTAAAAAGGACCAGAGGGAGTATCATGCATGCGGAGTAGGCAAAAAAAATTGCTCATTTATAGTCGGTCAAAGTCTCAAAGGGCGCGACCGCGCGAGGGAGGCGAAGGTCATGGGAGGCGCGACGGTTGATGGAATTAAGTGAAGTTACATCCATGCGCCGGCATGGCGTGCGAACAGGCAGAAGCTATACTGTCAGGCCTACGATATGGGTCTAGTAGACATGACATCTAGTGGGTCCCGCATAGTTCTTGAGAACTCTTTGGGGGCTTGCAGCCGTTTATCCATCGGGCAAGCCAGCAACCCCACACTGTTCGAACGCCCTACTTGTCCCCGTCTTCTACCTCACAATCGTTCGCTCCTAGTCGTCCTGTCCTTCCACATTAGTTCGCTCCCAGTTTTTGCGGGGTACAATTGTTCAACTTCTCCTAACCCTCCTCCAAAATCCATGGCCTCCCAAATCTCCATGGTCGCCGCTGAGTACCAGGTTAGAGCCATCATCGGCAATCAGTTCATCGTCATCTACACACGTGGATCCGCGATGATGAAAGCATGTCTTGCTCGCTTCCTACGCATGTTCAACAGTTCAATGGATGAGTGGGTCGCTGGGCTAGATGTTGAGTACACCACAGTCCTGGGACGAGTGAAGGATCTAAAGGACGAAGAGAGGAAGAAGCCCGCCGTGATCTAGGTTTGCGTACATAACGTTTTCTTGGTCTACCACATATGCCATGCCGACGTTGAGTGCCAGGATTTTAAGAACTTCCTCAAGGACAAAAGAGTGAAATTCGTTACTGTAGGCTTTAAGAATGATAGGGATGTCCTGCGTCGGATAGGTCTCGTTGTAGGCTAGCCCTTCGATCTCCAAAAGGCAAGACTGGTGTCCTCCTCTCAACCTTCAATGCTGACCCTGGCAGCAGCCATGATTGATCCTTCGTATGCTAAACTGAAGAAACCTCATCACGAGCTTCATCATGCATGGGAGTCGAAGACAATAGATGAAGATCACATCCTGTACGCAGCAATGGATGCCTACCTTTGTTTAAATATCTACAAGGGTTGGATGAAGAAGCAGAGCCTAGTTTCTGGTTCAAGCAAAGAAGCGTCGGCGAAGAGGAAGAGGAAGAGGGACAAGGACGAAGTCGAGGACGTGGACTCGGACTCCAAGTAGGTGGCAGTGTCGTCGCTCATGCTGGTTCTACTGCAGTGTCAAGTGGAGTAGTTGCTTAGTTTATTTTCAAGGGTGTGTTGTGCAGAGGCCCCAGCAGAACTATGTTTATGTGCTTTCTCGTTATTTGAACTCTTTAGTACGTAGAGTAGTACTAGTACTATGTCTTACTACTGTTCTTCTTGCAGTTGGTACTACTGCTCGTACTTCGTGTTCCTACTGTACTTAATACGTTCATACTAGTAGAATAATTTGGGTCAGTCGATTTGTGAAAGAAGTTCGATGGAGTGAAGGAAGAAGACGGCAGAAGAGGTGGAAGAAGCCCTTCTAGCCATCCATGTTGCATCAAACGGCTCACATGAGTCGACTGACCCAAATTGCTCCTTCAGGTTGCAGGATCCACGTGGCATTCAAGGTCTCGAAGGTAGATTCCGCGTCCGCACCCGGTTTGCGGGCTCGACGCTCGCGCGACCGGCTTCCGCCGCGACAGCCACCATGCGAGCCTCCTCCGCGCGGGTGGAGACGAAAATGACACGCTAGTTCCTTCTTGCCGGCGTGCTGGAGCACGCGCTCGTCCTCCTCTTTGTACGTTGCGTGCATAGATGCGGCTCCACCAGCTGCTTGCGTGCTTGGCAGAGCGGCGGCATGGCGAGGAGGGACTGCAAACGACGTGAGTGGGCGAGCCTTCGGCTTTATGGCATAGGGATGGCGGCGACACGGTGGTGATGGGCGAGAAATTGTTGGCCGGAGCACGCGGCCGCCAGCATGCGCAACGGCGGCGGCGGCATATTGATGAGTGCGCGTATGGGAGCTTACTTTAGTTTTATATAAGGTTGGTCAAACTTAAAAGAAAACCGTACTAGTACACGTAAACATTAGACTTAGGCAACGCTTTTTTTGAAGTTAGTACCACAGCCACGATACGGAATCCTGTGCAAGCGCGTGAACCGCGACCGCGCGGTCGATCAAACGGTGCGTCACCGTGTCGTGCTCGAAGGACATCCACCGAACCTTTTTGTGTGTGTGAAAACAATCCTCGAATATTACTCAACTTTTTTTTCCTGGGAAAGTTCTTAACGCCGCAATATTTCCATATATTTGAATTTAGCTCCAGTTTGTGTTTATTTGGATTTGGACATTTTAGGTGTGCCCTAGTTTTTTTAATACTTATTTTTTGTGTGTGACTGAGAGAGAAAGTGTGTATGTGTCCATATGTGTGTTGTGGTGGAAGGGCAATGTGGAGACGGCGTGCGTGTGATACAGACATAGAGAGGTTTGAATGTGCAAATGATCATGCATGAGTGAGACATAGACAGATGCCGATACGTTGTGTATACATGAGAGAACGGTCTTCTAGTTTACTTGTGTGTGTGTGTGTGTGAGAGAGAGAGAGACAGAGAGAGACAGAGAGAGAGGAGCATCCATAACACAACAACCATCTCTCTCTATTCGTCCGTCCCTCGCACGATCGCATGCAACACATGCATCAACGCGCACATTTTGACACCCTCACTCGGCCCCTGCCCACCTTAAGGCCCGCACAATCTCTTCGTGAATACCCATTTCTCTCCTTAGGTTTGTTTTCGCTCAATATCTAACACACACACACACACACGCAGCACAACACACACACACACACACTCCCCCAAGCACACAATTCATCCCAATCCAAGGTTATACGGCGACCACTTTCGCTTGTGCTTCTTTGCACCCCCCAACATGCACAACACCTCAATCTTCAAAGAGGGCATCGAGCAGATCGAAGACGGCGACCACACTGCGCTAGAGAATATGGGGTCATTTGGAAGCAGGGTGATGTGACGACGGCTGACTGACTCCTCCCCGACCCTCTCTCTCTTTCTTGCAAAAAATTACAAATCCCTATCTCCCCCGCACAAAATTGTCAATCCCTCAACCCATGAGATCCTTTCCCTCTCGTCCATGTTTTTCCAGCTCTCTCATCAAACATGTTGTCTCTTCTCCTTCCACGTATACAGAATACGGATGCGCACGCATCTCACGTATATTACATGTCTCCATCTTTCTCACAGACCTAACTTCTTCCTCTCTCTTTCTCTTTCTCTCTCTCTCTCTCTCTCTCTCTGTCTCCTTAGTTTTGTCTCCTACTCTATCGTCCACATACATACAATCTTTCTCGCCCTATCTGCTCCATCTTCAAAAGCTCTCTCTGCATGTTTCATTCACACATTGGGATATGTCAAAATGTTGCTTCTATAATGGCTGATGTAGAGTTTTGGTTGTTATTGTTGCATCCTACAAAGTAATAACTATGAAATGCATTTAGATTCTCATTTGACTGGGATTATGTGAGTTTGAACATGTTGTGAAGTACTATAGACCTTGTATACTTCTTGGGATTCGACAATGATTGTAACAATTGAATTGTATAGACCATTACATTCGAAGTCAATAGCCTAATATATTTATTTCACAATTTCAACTAATGATTAGTTCACTACAAACTAAGAATACAAATGTGTACTCCCTCCATTTTTATTTAAGTCTGCGTATTAGCATTGGTCAAAGTCAAGTTTTGTAAACTCTCAGAAAGCTTATAACAAAAAATATTAACATATGCAATAACAAATAAATACCATTAGATTCATCATTGAATGTACTTTCACATCATACATATTTGTTATGGTAAATGTTTATATTTTTATATAAACTTGGTCAAACTTTAGGAAGTTTGACTTTGGTCAAACCTAATATGCAGAGTTTACTACTACTACTCACTAGTTGCTTAGCCGAATCACTCAACACGCCACAGGGGAGTCCAATGCCACAAAATTTTGAGGTCGGCGGGAAAATCTCCCGCGACCCTGATTCAAGCAGTGGGAAGTTACCATCATAGCCTTCGGAACAGGCCTACAGATGACGCTTGGTAGGGGGCTATTTTTGTAACTTCAGGTTCACCCTACCCAGCCAACCCCACGCCGGCACCCAGAGTAGTACACCTGAATACTCCCCATTTTCTATCCTCACCGTGAAATAGACTTCTCCACGATACCGCAGCCTTCGTGCTCCTCCCCTTTACATCGGCGCACTCGTCCACCGCAGCGCATCTTCCTCATCGACGACCTCGTATGCTGCACTGGAGCCGGTCCGCCGCCGTCGTCGTACACGGAGCCTCTTCCACGGCATCGTCTTCCACGGTCTTGGATCTGCTTCTTGGAAGCCGACGCCAAGCGCAGAAGTACCACCGTCATGGACAATGAACTAACTCCCGTTGCAGACCATGACTCACAGAGGCCTCCACGACCATCGTTCACCTCCTCGATTGGTAATGTGTGTATTGAATCAGTTAGCAGTACATGTGCAGTTCAATTTTGTTCATACCTACCCTTCAATTTTCCTGGGTGCTATTGTTCCCGTAAAAGTAATTAGTTATAGCCTCCATTGTCCAACAGAATATCAGCTTGTAATTGTGCATCGCTCCTGTATCGCGTTGTGCTTGGGTAGGTTTTTCATCTGCAACCAGTAGTGTGGCAAATGATGGAAAGGTTTTTAGAACTAGCAAGATGCCCATGCGTTGCACGCATCAAGATGCATTTGTATGAGTAGTTTATCTTGTGGGAGAAAAGGATGAACGAGGGAAGGCCTTATTTGCAAATCTGGAGAGGGTATGGGTATCTTTTTGCAAAATTCCCATTTGTTTCCTTCCTATCTGCAGATATAAATCGGACGGCCTATATTGCAAGAAAAAAAAGTATAGAGAAAAAAAGTAGACACTAAAGGAAGTAGAGATAAATATTAAATATAAAATATAAAATAAATATAACCGTAGAGAAGAGAGTAGAGATAGCAGAAACGTCAGGAAAGGAGCGCGCGCGCGCGGGGAAAAGCGGTCGGGCGTGCGCTAGTTTTGGCGCGCGGTGTCCGGCGTGCTTTATAAAATCCAATGCCCTCCCACCGCTCTGTGCCTTGCCACTGCTCTGTGCCTCGCCGCCGCTCTCTACCCGCTCTTTTTTGCCTCGCTGCCGCCGCGCGACCATGCTGCCACGTCGCCGGGATACTTGGGGATACCGCGGCGTCCGCGCACGCCCCTCCTGCGGCTTCTCTGCCGAGATCCGGTTCCGCGGGATGCGCCTCGGCCTCGGCAATTTCGACACAGCCAACGAGGCCGCCCGGGCGTACGACGCGGCAGCGTGGCGCCTCCTGTGGCCTCATAGAACATTGAACTTCCCCAACGTGCCGACGCGGGAGCGGGCGCAGGAGCTCGCGCCTCTGCTGCGGCTAAGCACCGATGAGGATCGTCGTGACAACTGGAGCGGGAGCACCATCTTGGCATCACCGAGATGGACGAGGAAGCCATGGCGCTGTGGCGCCAACACTTACCACAGGACATCATCAACGAGCACGAGTTCTACGCGCAAAGGAGGGCGGAGAGGGATAAGAGGAGGGCGGAGCAAGCCGCCTATCGCGAGGACAGGCGTAGGTGAAAAGCGGACGCTCAATTCAACATGAGTCTAGGAGCAGCGTCGCCCTGGGAATCCGACGACGATCGGTATCTTCACGCCTACAGTCAGACGTCGGAGGAGGACATCACCGAGGAGGAGTCGGACGACGAGGAGTAGTTGAATTATCTTTTTTTATCTATCTATGCTGAGAACTATCCTATACTCTCTAGTATCTACTTCTTGATCTCAGCACTATAAACGCTTTTTTAAAGCATCGCGCATTGCGATTCTGTTGGAGATGCTCTAACATGGCAGACGAGTGCTTTAATGTTGCCCACAAGATGCACGAGTATTACTAGTAGTATTTTTCTTGCCATGTTGAGATTTTAAAACCACGAGTGTGAACATGCAGAGGAGCAATGAAGACCAAACATGGGATATTCGGGACATCTTCAAGGAGCGTATCAAGTTAAAGAGGAGCTGCACCGAACCTGTAAAACAAGCTTTGGTAAGTAACACCCTTTCAATTACTTTCGTTTAGCCTCCTATTCTTCGATGTGTATATGTTGTTGTTTCTGTTTCTCTTAAGCGTGGTGTTCTTCGATGTGTAATAAGAAGATTTTTAATCGTCCTAATGCTTTCGTTTTTAGCTTGATGTAGGAAGTGGGTTTTCTCACCTTGTAGTCTGTTTTTATATTTCTTTTCCTTTTGAATTCACTTCTCCGAGTTCTGTTTATCTGGCTTCTACTAAATGGATCTAGGTTTCTCTGAGTATTGATCTAAAAAGGAAGTAACTTCATGTCAGGATGCAGTTCCTGCGAGGAGGGAAGTATGGTCAACCTCGAGATCATGTTACCAAAATGAGGCTGGATTACACACAAGGTGCCAGTTCCCTAATGATGCTGGATTAGACACAAGGTGCAAATTCCCAGGTGATGCTGGATTACACACAAGCCAGGTGGAGTTATTAGATGTTCGTGTCCTCGTAGCATTAGTAAAGGCAGAAAGAAAGCATGCAGCAGCCCTTGAGATTGTAGCTGAGTTCCTGAAGAAGCGAAAAGATCAATCAGATGCTCCCTTCACCCAAGCCAAAGAAGAGATGGAAGAAGCCAGAAATAAGCTAGTAGAGGCAGAGCAGGCTAGGCATCTCCTGCAATCTAAAACTGTTGTCAATACAAAATTTCCTTCATAATAGCTAGGTTCAAATGTTTATCCAGTCAGCATGCCTATTGTGATGTCTGTGCATCTACTGATGTGGCAAAAAATGTTTTTTTTCGGGTCATGTAATAACATCAATTACTTTCCAAACAATAACAGACGAAGCATTGTACATGGTATAGTTCACGCGCAAGCCCGACATTCCAAGTTCAACTTCCACATCAAACTCATGTTCATAGATATCTGCACATTCATACATAATGTCCAGAACCATGATTCACTTCAAAGCCAAAAAAATGTGAGGAGAGTTATAAATAAATAAAACCTCTACTAGTTCCTGCTACCAGTGTGAGCATAACAAGTCAAGACCATGTGTAAATTAATTATATTTTAGACATTTTTTCTGTTCTAAAATGCCCGCCGGCTCGCGGAAGGACGTGTTGCCGGCACACGCGCGGATTCAATGAAGGCAGGGGGGCAGTCTTAAGCAGGTTGCACGCGGCGAGGAGGCGTGCTCAGCCGGGCCTGCAGCTTGCGCGGCCCTCCTGGCTGGCCCGCCGGTTCAATGCCTGGGCTATGAGAGGTCGCGTCCGTGTCAGAGCAATCACTCCCTCCAGTCCTTTTTTGTTTGGGTATAACAAAATCTCATTTTCCATTCACATTTTACAAGTAAAATTCATGGACAAACTTTGACCCAAAGTACGATGGGGACTAGTAAACTAGAATGGAGGTAGTAGTTTTTTTAATCAAAGAAGGGTTTCCCCTTCCGATTACTGAAAACTAGCATCTAAATATAAACCATAGTATTTGCCCTAGAACTACCAGGTTCAACATCTCGCAACATAAACCCATACAACCATACGCCAAGGAGGTACGTAGTACTATGAATTCCATTTTCACTCCATACCAATCGTTCTAAAGACTACTTACTACTTATAATGTGCCATTGAAAATCGGAACTATTAACCCCGCTAAAAAACGATATTTTAAACGTGGCTATTCGATCTGTGGCAACTGGCGAGCCACCGCGCTCCAAGTCGTTCACCTGTGGTCCCGACCATCAACTCCTACAAAGTTGCTCCACCACGTACCCGGTACCCGTGAATGTAGCAATCATGCACCTAGGGTTTTAGGGTTTTTTTGTTAACGTCGCCTTTACGTAACACTCATGTGTGCGAGACAGCGAGAGGCCGACTGCGTGCGTGCGCCTCTTCTCTTCGTATATGTACTCCACCGTTTGTCTGGTATCCAAAAAATTATAATAACTACTAGCAATGTGCCAATGCATTGCCACATGATCAAATTAGATTAGTACATATTCACCGATTTGATAGAAAAAAGAGTCTAGTTTCGAAATACGTATATCACTAAAAATATGTTATGTTTCACTCCAAATATATTCCTTTGGCAGTTTTGATGAGATAAGGGAGGAATGTTGTTGGTTTCAAGATTCGAGAAGTGGTATATGTCTAATTTCTACTCTTACTAGCAAGATGCCTGTGCGTTGCACGGAACAACCCTCGTTCGTCCCACACCCCTCTCAACATTTGCAAATAAGGCCTTCCCTCGTTCATCCTTTTCCCCCACAAGATAAACTAATCATACAAATGCATCTTGATGTTCCGTGCAACGCATGGGCATCTTGCTAGTTGTTGCAAAAAGCCCATGTGTGTGTGAGAGAGAGGGAGATTGGAGGAGGACGGAGTGCATGTGTGACAAAGACACAAGTAGCGTGTGTGCGATAGGTATCAGTTTAAAATGAGGCGATACTGTGTGTGTGCACGACCGAGAGGGCGTGTCTCAAGAAGGGAAGAAAAAGCTACATAGATACAAGGAGAGGGAGAGAGACATGTACGCGATGGTGGAAGCACGAGTGTGCGGGTGTATAAACATATCTAGAGGCTAGCTAGTCGATAAATGTTTGTGAGAGAAACACGAGTCGGGGTGCAAAAGCGAGAGTTTTGTGTGTGTGAGAGAGAGACGGTAGTCAGGAAGGGGAGTGGAAGCAGGAGTTGTGTGTGTGTGTGTGTGTGTGTGTGTGTCTGTGAGAGAGAGGGATAGGAGATGGTAGTCGGGGTTGTCTGATCGGTAAACAAATGAATAATGTCAGTCTAGGATGGAGACGAAAAGGAAACCGCAACAAATGTTTTGTCTACAGGAGAGACATAGAGTAGTTTTAGTGGTATGAGTCATATGTAGAGACATATAGGGTGTGTGAGAGAATCCCATAGAGGGAAAGACAAAGTGAAAGACGAGTGGAGACTGTGTGTGTGGCGGTGAAAAAGAAAGCTTAGTTACCGAGTGATACCAGAGAATAGTAGAGACGTGAGTGACAATGAAAACCGTGTAATGTATAATGATAGGGAGAGTGTGACACTTCTCAAGGGAGAGGTCGAGAGACCATGTTTGCGAGGATAGTAGAAACATGAAGTGAGCATGCGGGTGAGCTGGAGAAAAGCGAGTGATAGCTACCTGAAGGAGCACGCATGCGAGAGAGATGGGCGTGAAAGGAGTGAACAAAAAAGGGATTCAAATATTTGAATTCGAGATGATGATACATGAAATCCATACTCGAACCAAAATTGATCTATCAGACATGCATACTCATATGAATTCACGCACATCTATGTTATTTAATATGTAGATATTACTCATCCATACATTTTAGTAGAACATAATTTGGTTAATTTTTTTGAAATCAACCTTAAGATTTCGAGATCATTGTATTTGTAAATCATATTATACATATAAAGGAGCAGAATTCTTTGTTGTGCTTTTGAAAGTATATATAAAAATGATGTATATAGAATGTAATTCCAATTGAAAATGGATCCCGCCCGAAAAAAATAGTTGAATACAAACGGGATTCGAATTGAGTTGGCACGGTAAACATGCACTCTGCAAAATTTGAACGAAGCGGGGAAAGTCGCAGTAACCGCCCGAAACCAAAATCTGCGAGATGGAAATCACTACTGCCTATCCCTGCCATGCAAAGCCTATCTGCTGGATTTCTATAGGTTTCGATAGGGGTAGGTTTGTAATTTCACCCAAACGTGACGTAACCGCCTCTCACCCGGATTCATACATGGTGGGCGCTAAAACGCAGTGTGTCCTCGGCCGAAATCAACTCTCTGCCCGATTCATATTCATACACGGTGGGCGCCAAAAACAAACTCTCGTCGGCAAATATTCGGTGTATGCGAGATTACCGTCCTATCCCCAACCGACTAATGTTGTTGTGATGTAGTAGAAATTTGAAATGGGGCTAAGTTTGTAAATTTCCTCGCATTTGAGACAAGCGCGCCCTGAATTCATGGTTCCCCCCTTCCTCTCTACCTCCCTTTTCCCCATTCGTACTCCGTGGGCGCCAAAACACCCTCTCCACCCCACCCTCCTCCGTCCGCCGCCGTCTGCCACCCCATCCACCGCCGTCCTCCTCCACCATGACGGAGCTGATACCCCGATGCCATCGTCCATTACAAGAGATCGACCTCTCTCATCCATGCCTTCGGACCGGGATCCTTGCATCACGTCCTGTCGCTACATCCCCGCCGTCGTCCACCTTGCCGGTGCCGCTCCTACGACCGTCTCGTCCACCGCGCCCCGCCGCCACCGTCTACCCTCCTAGATCTGCTTCCATGCTGCCGACAGCCATCGCTACCGCAGCACCGTCAAAATTCTCAGTAGATGCATACACGGCGCCACACCAGAGGTGGTACTCTTTCGTATCTGCTCAACTTATTTATCGCAGCAAGAAAATAGATCACCACTTCTTTACTCTGATTTCTTGTCTTGGTTGCGAAGTTGCCTTTGTCCGGTTTGCACCTTCAGATCCGCCATCGCATGCTCAACACTATACTCCCAATGCTTATGGTTTTCCCCTTTTATATTCCACACTAGTTAAATCACAGTAGACTAAATTTCAAAATTGGGTCAGTTGATTTTTCAGAGCTCGCCGGAGTTCGCCGTTGCAATCCAAGGGGCTCGGGTGGTTGTGGAGCCTTGCCAAACAAAGAAAACTCCACGCGGGTGGGGGTTGGGGCGCTGGTGGGGACTGGGGGTGGCGGAGGAACACAGGCAGTGGGGGCGAGTGGTCCGGTCGGCGGCCCATGCGATGTTCTGTATGGAAAGAATCAGAGACAAGGAAGAAGAAGGGTTAGGAGACGTAGGATCTTCATCCAACCGCCTGAAATGGTCGAGAGACAGCTGGGAATTGCATTCTTAATGCGCTCCGGTTCATCATGTGTGGGCACTGCGCAACCAACATTTTACTATCCAAAATCTGCTTGCTCTTCTTTACCATGTTCCTCTTCCGTTCTTCTTTAATATGTAATTTCTCCATTCCTAAATACAATTCTTTGTATAGATTCCACCATGGACTACATATGGAGCAAAATGAGTGAATGTACACTCTAAAATGTATCTAGATACATCTATATGTGATCCATAGTGGAAATCTCTACCAAGACTTATATTTTGGAACGGAGGGAGTATGCTAGTAGTACAGTATGTTCCTTGTACTGAAGATGAGCAGGGACAGTTGCAGTGTAGAGGTCTATACAGTCGGTTGTGATGGACACTTTGAGCCTCTTTGATTCGTAGGATCTTGTAAACATAGGAATAGGATTTGTAGTGGCCTGCCCACTTGAATCCTATAAGAATAGAAAGGAAATGCGTAGAGCTGTGTCGCCTTTGAGAGTTACACTGATATTAACAGTAGCGCACCTTCACTTGAAGAGATCTGGTATCTGAAGCCTTTCTAGCCGTACCGACAATACTAGCACATATATTCCAGCAAGTTCCACTTTGCTGATTTTACTCTGATGCTTAAGGTTTTCCCATTATATCTACACTATGATCTGTGTAGCTTCTTTGTGTCGCACTAGCAGCAGTCCACTCTTGAAGCTAAACACTGCAATGACTTACAAAATTGGCACCAAGGCATTGAGTGCCATTCTGGATGCAACGAAACTCATACGCTCCCCACCTGTTGACTCTTGTTCAGAATATGATCCTAATGACTATTCTAACCTCGAGGAGTCAAAGGCAGATGGCCTGTCCTGTTCACCCATCAAGGTGCCTGTTCTAATTTGGCAATCTTTTATTGATTGCGGGTATCTTGCATATGTTGTCTTGCATTTCTTCTACTTTGTTGCACTGCCATCTGCTTAGTTTACTCATCATATATGTCGAGATGCCATGCCCATCCATTATCAATACATATTCCATCTGTCATCATACCATGTTTTTCCACTCAAATGTTGTTCATGTGCATCAGATATCAAAAAGGAAGAGGGTGGTTGCCGAACCTGAAGGAGCACCAGCAAAGTCCTTGAAAAACGTGGTGGTGGAGTAGAAATCAGAGAGCACCCCACTTATATTGGTTGTACAACCAATGACACAAAACGTAGGACCGACTCCAGTAGACTGTACCCATACTTCACTGGCCACACCACTAGCCCCACCACACAGGACCTGCACTCCAGCAAAAGGTATACCGATTTCATTTGCCATAGCACCAGTAGTACCACAGAAAAATCCCACTCCAGCAAAAACTACAGCAAGTCCACTGGCCGAGGACCTATCCCAACTGCAGAGACGGCCAATTCCTGCAGATTGGAACCCCATTCCATTTATTCCTAGTTTAAAAGACAATGCTTTCAATGTTGTTAGGGACTACGTGCATATATTCCCATCATGGGAGGATTATTGTGAAGACAAACACCATTTTCACATCTTCCTGTCCAACTTACGTGTAAGTGCTATTTTTCATGGTTATTATTTTCCTGTTTTCTGCTAATTGAACACATCAATGATTTACATTACGTTGTTGTAACTAGGCGAGGGTCAATCTGCATAGTCATGACGAGCAAAGCTTTCTTGTGCTTTTCAAGGAAGCATTGCAGTAGTATCGGTGTTGCCTGAGGAAATCACACTTTGATGGCAAGTCTATAAACGAGTTTCCGGTGAAGTCTCCTGTGCTAAATTTAGAAGACATTGAATGGAAAAACCTTGTTATGCACTGGTCTCGTTCCCAGGATGAGGAACTCTCTATGAAATCACATGACAATTTGAACTTCTACATTTCCGCATGTGCCTTACGGATCTTTTTTGCAGGAAATCTGCTCGAAGAAGAATTCCGGTTTGAAAACAATGACAAGATATCGCAAATATGCTGCCCGCTACTTTGCTCTTGTTAGTACATGTTGTCCTGTATCACTGTACTTGCATACATACCTGGTTCATTATGTGACAGCAGTATGCATGATAGCTTGCTTATCAATTGTTCGTTCCAAATTATCTGAACTGTGTGAATGGTTACATTAGTGTAGAATATATCCAATGCCAATGTTTTTTTTAGCTCTACATTGTTCTTCTAAGTACATGATGTCCTTTATCAGTGTACTTATAATGACAGGTAGTTGTTCATGTACCATCACTCTGCAGCTTATTTCCTTTGCCCTCCATTTTCTACACATCAGATCTATATTTACTCTTACCATAAGGTTGGTACTGAAGAAGTCTAGTTGTACATTACTCTTGGCTGTACCTTTTGCCTGTATCGCTGCACTTACGTTTATAGCTACTTGGTTATGTAGCATCACTTTTCATATTATCTTAAATATTCTCTATTTTTCGTATATTATCACACCTATATTTACTCTTAACAAAATGTAGAATAAAGGCAGTGCTTATGAAGAAGATTATGTGGTAAACTTCTTGAATTGCCCCCCCCCCATCAGCATGGACAAGGCCTTTATAGAGCCTGTCTTCACCAATAATGTAAGTTTGTCCATCTCAAGCCTTCAAACTTTGTTGTATATATTTGGTTAGGCATGAATGCAACAACTGTTTATTTTTGGTGTTTGCATCAAATTGCATGTTTAAAGTTTATTATGTAGTTCATAAACAAAAGTTTGTCCTTTCTCAATTTAAGTTTTCAGTTGTACAACCAAGTTCCTTCTTCATACCATGTAAATTAAACTATACAGAGCAAGTGATCTTCTTTTGCACTGCATGTATGCTTCTGTTCTTCATCCGTAATCCGGTGGTGTGGTGAATCTACCCACTACAGCACAATGTCATATTCTGCAATGTCTTAACTATGAACAATGTCATATCATTCTACTACTCCCTCCGTCCGAAAATACTTGTCATTGAAATGGATGTATCTAGATGTATTTTAGTTCTAGACACATCCATTTTGATGACAAGTAATTCCGGATGGAGGGAGTATTATTTAAACCGTCTCTTTATTTGCCAATCTGAAATGGGATAAATTGTCAGCACACTAACCATTTATACTTATGAGTCGTGAAGCTGCCAACTCCTTCACAATGTCATTTCCTTCCATGTCTTGACCTGAACAATACCATATTGTGTTAATGCAATTTTAAACTGTGTCACTTTATTCGTCAGTAAGAAATGTGATGAATTGTCAGCACTGATACTTTTATGTTCAAAACCTGTCATCTGTCTGCTTGTTTATCTTTCAGAGTGAGGAAGATTTAAGTGTTGAACAAGCGCAATCTCATCATCTTGCTCAGCTGCTTGTGCTGGAGCTCCCCAGCAGGGCTAACCTTTCTTGAACTCTATTGAAGTGTTGTCGGTTTTGTATATTATTTTGTTGGCATGTTTATTTGCACTGGTGGCGTTCTTTGATGCCCAGTGTATGTAATCTGTTGTCTGCTTGTGCTTTATTATCATAGTGGCGAACTTTGATGCCCAGTGGATGTAATATGCTGTAATTTATTTATTATATAGTCTAGGTTTTTTCTTATTCACAATGTTGTAGTTATTTTACTGTATATATATCCTGTCTTCTCAGTAAACCGGCCAAACCGTAAAATTACGGTACATAATCGGGCCGTCATGCAATCATGATGTAGGTTGGGCCTGAAATGCACCGAACAGCTAACGGGCCGGCAGCACCCCGAAATGAACCCCGGCCCATGATTGTGCGAATCAAATCACGGGCTTTTAACAGGCCAAAATTGTCTCGGTCCTTGTTTGGCCCAATCAGATATCGGCTGCGAGCAGGCCAGATGCAAACCGGGCCGTAGTTAGGCCCAACTATATGACGGGCATTTAACAGGCCTAAATTAATATAGGACCAAAATGTTAAACGGGACCTTAAGAGGCCAAAACTAATATCAGGCCGAATTACTAAGTGGGCCTTTAGCAAGTGGGCCCAAAAGCATAGTGTCCAGCTGACGGGCCGAATCTGATATGGGCCATAATTTAGCCCATAGCCTCTTAAAGGGCCAGACCTGATCTGGGCCGTAATTTGGCGCAGAACGTGGTAGGATTTTAACGGGCGGAATCTCATATGGGCCACTATTAGGCCCGGAACGTGGCAGGCCATTAATGGACCGGATCAAATATGGGCTGGCATTTGGCCCAGAACATGGCAGCCAGTTAATGGGCCGGCCTATTAGGGTCCTCAAAATCTTGTGGGCCTATAGCTGGGCCGACCCATTAATGTCGGCGAAATCTCATGGGCCTTGAGCCGGGCCGGCCCATTATGATCCGCAAGAATCTTGTGGGCCTTTACCTGGGCCGGCCAATTATGGCACACAAAAATCTTGTGGGCCTTTACCTAGGCCGGCCCATTATGGCCCACAAAATCTTGTGGGCCTTTAGCTGGGCCAACCCATTATGGTCCGCAAAATCTCATGGGCCTTTAGCTGGGCCAGCCCATTATGGTCCACAAAATCTTGTGGGCCTTTAGTTGGGTCGGCCATGTAAACTTGATAGGCCGGTCCGCGTGTCAACATATCATAGGCATGTCTCTCCCATTGGACGAGTGACACCTGTGCCAGCGTGGACCTGACATGTGTCTCCTCCAGCCAATGATGATTTTACACGTGGAAAATGTCCATTGGTCGGGGCTATTAACGGGTTATCGGATCCAAAACCCGACCCGATAGCTTAACGGCGTTCCGTTATGGTGCATGCCACGTGTCGGTCACCCTTGACGAAAGCACTTCTGTGACGCACGATTTATCGTCATGGAAGTGGACACTTCCGTGATGATAATTTTGGTGATGTCATGGAACACTTCTATGACAACACAAGTATGACTATCTTGATTTTGTCATAAATTCGTCATGGATGTACATGCATGACAAAAACCGCGACCTACTGTGACAAACACGTATCATCACGGAAGTGTATTTTTTTTGTAGTGATTAGGTTATGCCTTGTATGATGATGCCTAAATGTATAGATAGCAGACAAGAGTGATTCATCATTGACGCACAATTGAATTGCAGGTTAAGGGCCAGTTCGATTCCGCCTTTTCAGGGCATATTGTCAAAATAAGCCATAAAAGATTTAAAGAAGTCACTTTTGAGTTATGAGCTTGGGCTTAACTAATTTTGCTTTGGAGGGGGGTGTTTCGGGTAGAACCTCACTAAACATTGAAGGGAAGGGGAATAGTGAAATGACTCTGTTGTCTGCCTATATTACACTCAAAATGCAACCGGTGACGCCCGTGTCACACCTGACCCTCAAGTAAAAACAAACACGCAAGCATTCATTGCCCTGCCCGCTTGCATCTCCTCTCCCCTTTCCCTCTAACTCGATCCCCTGCCTGCAGCACTAGGGTTCCTCCAGCGAGCCGTCGCCACTTGTCCCATCTGGCCTGGTCCTCGACGATGCTATGTCTAGCTAGGCTACATGGTCGGCGGGTAGGGGCAAATCTCCCTGGCTGCTCCTCCCTCTGGCGCCGCCCATCATTCTCATGGTCTCCAGTAGCTGATCCACTGTGGTTCGTCCAACGCACTACTCCGGCGGGTGCTGCACAACTACGGCTGATGCCACACTACGGCAGAAGGCACCTTATTCCCCCTCCCCTCCTCCAAGGCCATGGCCTTGAGGTGCTGTTGAAGGATGAGCTCATCCAACAAGGTGAGGATCTCCTCTGATTTTTTGCCAAATTTTCATTCTGATCCACTACACGATGAATTGCAATGAGCTGCTTCTGCTGCTGCTATATGATGCATTGCTATGAGCTGCTCCTCTTGCTGCTATATGATGAATTGCTATGAGCTGTTGTTGTATGATGAGTTCCTATGAGCTGCTGCTGCTGCTATATGATGAATTGCTATGAGCTGCTGCTGCTATATGATGAGTTGCTACAAGCTGCTCCTGCTGCTGCTATATGATGAATTGCTATGAGCTGCTCCTGCTGCTGCTTTATGATGAATTGCTATGAGCTGCTCCTGCTGCTTCTATATGATGAATTTCTATGAGCTGCTGCTGGTATATGATGAATTGCAGACTGCTGCTGCTGTATGATGAGTTGCTATGAGCTGCTGCTGCTATATGATGCTTTCAGGTGGTGCTCCTATATGATAATAACCAGCCACTTGGACCATCGAATTTCAACAAATAATTATTCTTCATTTAAATGTGTGTCATGCGTTCTTCGTTTAAATTAGGCAATGGGATCTCTATGGAAAACATTGACCAATGTAGATTGTGCCAAGTAGATTGTATCTTTGTATTTGCATTTTGAGCAAATAGTGATGGTCTGTTTTCCTATCATATTAATTACCGCACTGAATTCAATTTGTGATGTCTGCAAGTCAAATTAATTTCCATATGGGTAGCAAAATGAAAAATATATAATGCAATCTAGACTTTCCACTGATCATACCAAAGATAACCTGAAAATGCAATGAAAAGAACTGGTTGGTTTATTACATGGAGCTTATATTCATAGGTGCTTATTTTCTTAGAATAACTCGTAATAACTGTCCCTAAGAAACTTGGCTAATAGAACTGGCATACAAATAACATGTCACGATGATTGCAATGGAGGAGTGACGTACCATAGCACACTGTATATGCTCACCGCTGCCTCTCCTTATTTTTGCGATGTTCCATGAAATTGCCATATACATCTTGTACTTTTTCATTGTGTAACCCTATCTGCAAGTTGACACAGCTAATTTCAGACTTCTCTACATGATACTACATTGCATATCCCTTGGGCATATTTAAACCACCAATTAACGATTGTGTGCGTACCATAAACTAGCCATGACTCTATATGCTGGACTAGCAGGCACTCTAAGGGAGCCTAATGTAGTGCACTGGAATTCCTACATGCCACCTACGATTTTGTGTAATGTACTGCCCCTGTTCCTAAATATATGTCTTTGTAGAGATTCCAGTATGGACCACATACAGATGTATATAGATGCATTTTCGAGTGTAGATTCACTCATTTTGCTCCGTATGTAGCCTATAGTGGAATCTCTAGAAAGAATTATATTTAGGAACGGAGGTACGAGGTAGTATCATGTATGACATCTACATATCTAATTTAGCAGCCAGTAGTAGAAATCATTGTCTACACAAAGGGATTACTGGTCGAAAATCCTAGCAAAGCACGCTGGTAGGCACAAAACAATACAAGAGAGAGAGAAGTGCTTACGAGATCATAGCAATGCCTCAGTCCAGGATCTTGGTTGGCCAAGCTGTTAGATCCAGAAGAAACATCGCCCTTGTAGTTTTTGCCAGCTACATAACAGGTAACAACGACCGGTTAGTATATTTGAAGTACATCGGGCAGGTGATGCTGGACGGGTTTAAAGGTGACAAGTACCTAGGCCATGGCGGGTGCTTGGCATGTCTCCATACGGTGGGAATCAGGTTAGAAATGTCGAGGGTGATGACGCTGCGGTGGCTGTCAGTGTCCGGTAAGGAGATCTAGAACCGTCAAGCAGGGTGCTTGTGGAGCGGCTCCGGTAGGGTGGACTACGGTGTGGGCGAAGCGGATCTGTGGCCGTGGACGAGGGCGTACATGAAGATGCTCCGGTGGTTGGGTTAAGGATGGTGTAGACGATGCGGATCTGCGGCCATGGACGGGGCGTCCGAAGCTTCTCCGGTGGTTGGGTTAAGGATGGTGTCGACGATGCGGATCTGCGGCCGTGGATGGGGCGTTAGAAGCTGCTCCGGTGGTTGGGTTAAGGATGGGGTCGACGATGCAGATCTGCGGCCATGGACGGGGCGTCAGAAGCTGATCCGGTAGGTTAGATGAAGGTGCGAGGAAGCGGATCTGAGGCCGTGGACTTGTGAGTTGCCAAAGCGGCCCCGGTAGGGTTGAGAATGGTATAGGCGAAGCTACTCCGGTAGGGTTGACGATGGTGTCGGCGAAGCGGCTCCGGTAGGGTTGAGGAAGATTTCGGCGAAGCGGCTCCGGTAGGGTTGAGGAAGGTGTTGGCAAAGAGGATCAGAGGCCGTCGATGGGGGCGTCGGTGGGGCGGCTCCGGGGGGTGTGGATGAAGCGTCTCCGGTGGGGAGTACGAATGAGCCGCTGCATATGCGCGGCGGTTGACGAGAGTACTAGCGAAGCAGATCCGGCGCCGTGGACAAGGCCGGCACTGAATGGCCTGTGGTACAGTGGTGGATGAGCAGTCTACTTGTTTCTAGGGGAGGTGGGAGGGGTAGATGCGGTCGCAGAAGCAGATCCAACGAGGTGGACGCCGCTGGTAGTGAACGGGCTATGGTACGCCGGTGGATGAGCAGTCTAGGGTTTTGAGAGTGGAGGGGAGAAAGGGCGATGAAGTACGGATGGCGTGATGTAAGATGCTCTGGTGTTGTGGAGTTAGTCGTTTTTGCGGGAGGGGGAGAGGAAATGGGGGTGCCGTGTAGTGGGGGGAACCGGAAGTTGCCAAAGCAGCCCTGACCTATCATGTAGATGAGGGCGGTATTGTAACTGTTGGTCTCCGTGCACCAAGGAAAAAAGGGGGATTTCACATGCTAAAGACTAAGGTGGCGGAAATTTTAGAAGGAGGCGGGAGATTTTGCCGCCCGCGGGATTGTTCGTATCCAGTTTCAACAAATTTTTGACCGTTCTAGCGGGAAGGTCATGCTAGACTGTGTACACGGGGCACGCGTCAGCAGTTAATAACTGGTGTGAAGTCCACCCCAGAAAAAAGACAATAACTCGGGATGATGCGCCGATAACTTGGACGTTCACACGGGCGCGGCCTATGTATTTCTCGTGTAAATAGATAATTTAGTGCCATTGGTTATTTACTTTAAACATAATGCATTGACGTGTTAGTGTAGAGGCGCACAAAAAGAAATGGATATTGTAGTTAGCTACTTAAAAGTGTTACCTCATATGATAACATAGCCTCCATTTCATGAATTGCGTACCCGTTGAATTCATGTATGAATATTACATATATTACTTCAAAATAGAAACTTAAATCATCCTAGACTAATGAATTTGAATGCAAGAGTAACAATGGTGCATGTGCATGATAGCTACATTGGTTGTTTGAAGAAACATCACTGTAACTTTGGCATGCACAACTGAAAAGGTTTATTTAAATAGAAAAAAATGTGATATGTGAGTGTCCAATCTTTATAGCGTCGAATCGATATTGTACCTTTGGCCACGATATGAAGTAGATATTGACTTATGGTCAAGCTATGCACGTCCACGATCACTAGATAGTGATACGTCAATGAATTGTGCAATTTCTATCACACACATACATATCTCATTTCCCTTTGGGCATCGGAATCACACACGCGCACTTTGTGTATTTCTCTCCGTCCATCAGGGTTAAATTCGTCTTTCTACCCCATCCTACAAGTCTCTCACACAGAAACACACACGCTCTCTATGTCTAACACGCCCACCCCTTTAATTCCCCATAGCCAGTAATGTCTCAAAGTATAATAATGTCTCTCACACATATGCTATCTACCTATCCCTTAATATAGCTAGATATGTGTCAAACAAACTCCTTCTCCCTACTAGCCAGATGCCGATGCATTTCACGGAATATCAAGATGCATTTGTATGAGAAGTTTATCTTGTGGGAGAAAAGGATGAACGAGAGAATGCCTTATTTGCAAATGCGGAGAGGAGTGTGGGTATCTTTTTGCAAAATTGCCATATTTTCCTTCCTGTCCGTCGGATATAAATCGGATGGCCTATATTGGAGGATGGCAGGAACACCATCATCACCAACTCTGTTTTTTTATAAGAGTAGAGATATGTGAGTGTCACTGCCCCACCCCCCCACCCCCACACCCACACTTCCCAACACCGAAGGAGTAGGGTGACACCTCGATCTTGATACTAATCTATCGACTGGCTTCTCTCTCAAACATACACACACACACACTACCCGGCACCGAAGGAGTAGGGTGACACCTCGATCTTGATACTAATCT
>NC_057801.1:223201105-223227807 GCF_018294505.1 Triticum aestivum | reverse complement strand
AATAATCTATCTACTCCTCTTTCAAACACACACACACACACACACACACACACACACTCGCTAGTTGTGCCTCTGTGCCTACCGCGCACACTCTCGATACATCTTTCTCTCCCTGGCCCCCCCCCAACAATGACAGCAGAAGGGTGACAACTCGATCTGATCATAATTTGTCAATTGGTTTCTCTCTCAAACATTGTGTCTCGGTGCCTCGCTCGGTAGCCCCCTCGATATGTAGACTTCTCGTGCGCGCACAGCTGTAGTGACGATGACGCTGAACCTAGTGTGCCTTGTTTTTACCGTCCTCATGTGATAGTTTTCACCCTGTTTTCTGTTAATTAACAAGGCAACCTTTTCTTTGTTACTACTAGTGAATCTGAAATCATTTCGGGCAGACATAAAATATATCACTTCAACCTAATTATCGCAGCAACTATTTTAAAAGAAAATAGCTAGCTGCCCGTGCGTTGCACGGAACATCAAGATGCATTTGTATGAGTAGTTTATCTTGTGAGAGAAAAGGCTGAACGAGGGAAGGCCTTATTTGCGAACGTGGAGAGACGTGTGGGTATATTTTTGCAAAATTGCCATAGTTTCTTTCCTATCCGTTAGATATAAATCCGATGGCCTATATTGCAGGATGGCACACACACCATCATCACCAACTCTGTTTTCTACTCCCTCCATCCGAAAATACTTTTCATCAAAATGGATAAAAAGAGATGTATCTAAAACTAAAATACATCTAGATACATTTCCTTTTGTCCATTTTGAAGAAAAGTATTTCTGGACGGAGGGAGTATTTGTCTTTTTAGAGATTTCAACAAGTGACTATGACCGGACCTTACCAACATACTCAAAAAAGTAGTCCATAATTTTGATGTTACCCTCTTTTCTTGGCGGTGCAGTGCCATCTGGATACCTCATAAATAAATCAAGGACAAATCTGACCCCTTCCTGAAAAGACATACGTAGCAAAATAAGTTAATCTAGACTCTAAAATATGTCTACATACACATCCGTATGTGGTAGTCCATTTGAAATCTGAAAAAGACAAATATTTAGAAACGAATGGAGTATATATAAGAGTAGACATGGAGATATATCTCCAGCATGGTCTACAACAAAAATGTGCTAGGCTGGTTAGCGCCGGATGCTCGCAACGCGATGACATGAGTTTGAATTTTGTCTTTTAACTTTATATTTTTATATTATATATTACTATACTTATTTAATATATACTTCTTTCGCTACTGTACTGACAGTGGAACCCACAAAGTACTTAGAATATTAAGGATGGACTTGTTTCTTTTTAACTTTCTGTATGAAGCAGTAGCCACCCTGCAAGTCACGTGTACACTGTACATGCAATTAACTTTTTATAGAGGGACCATCATACAGGCAATTAACTCAAATGGATTGGATGTCACTCTATTATTTCCAGCATAAAGAGCATCTCCAACGGCAGCCGGCAAATTTCCTCCCGCTTCCTTCCACGGAGGACGACATCAAACGCCAGTGGCATACATTTTTACAACTCTAACCAACCAGATGAAATTCGTGCAAACACGGACTGATTTCATATAAGCATGAAGGATTTCGTATAAAAAAGCCGGATCTTCGTATAAACATGATGGATTTCATTACATTTACATGAACTAAGAGGTGCCAATCCGGCTCTCTTGTATAATTAATACTCCCTCCATTCGGACATACTTGTCCTAGAAATGGATATATCTAGACTTATTTTAGTTCTAAATGGCCACCCGCGGATCCCTTTGTCTTCCTCATGTCCGTCAGACACTTGCGAGGTTGACGAAGGTCCTCGGAAGAGACGAAGCAGCAAAGAAACCACCTGAATCCGCGGTCGTCGCCTCGGCGGTGGCCTTCATGGGTCCCAAGTGGCTGCGGCCTCCCGTGTTCTACTTCTCCGCGATGATGGCGGCGGATAGAGAGAAGCTGGCCACCGACTCATCGCTCGCCACGCACCCGGCTTCTGTTTCTGCCTGCATGGCACTACCGCAGACATGGGAGGCGCGCCCACAAACATGGGAGGCGCGACCACCACAGAAACTGGTGGCGCGGTATGATGCGGCAGCGACGGCGCCTGTACCGGCGTGCTCGCCACCATGCCGGCGTGGTGCAACTCGCCACTCCTCATTGAGCTGAACTAGAGCGGCAAGTTGCTAAACCACGCGCCTGCTTGGGGCGGCAACTGGCTCCGTCGGGCCAAGCGAGGTTGGTGAAGCATCGAGCGGCCTCGCCCGTATCCGGAGGGCTCGACGGGCCACCCAGCCGGATACTATAGCAGAGAGCGGCTCATCGGAAGCCATCGGAAGGGTGGAGAAAATGGTGAAGGAGGAGATGGGGGAGAGGCGGAGGGGTGCGATTCTTGCCCGCTGTCTGTTGATACGTCTCCAACGTATCTATAAATTTTGATTGTTCCATGCTATTATATTACCCCTTTTTGATGTTTATGGGCTTTATTTTACACATTTATATCATTTTTGGGACTAACCTACTAACCGGAGGCCCAGCCCATATTGCTGTTTTTTTGCCAATTTAAGTATTTCGAAGAAAAGGAAAATATCAAATGGAGTCCAAATGGAATGAAACCTTCGGGAGCGTGATTTTTGGAACGAACGTGATCCTGAGGACTTGGAGTGCAAGTCAAGAAGCAGCCGAGGCTCCCACGAGATAGGAGGGCGCCCCCCTGTAGGGCACGCCCCCTGTCTCGTGGGCCCCTCGGGCGGCCACCGACGTACTTCTTCCATCTATATATACCTACGTACCCCCAAAACATCCAGGAGCACCACGAAACGCAATTTCCACCGCTGTAACCTTCTGTATCCGCGAGATCCCATCTTGGAGCCTTCGCCGGCACTCTGCCGGACGGGGAATCGACCATGGAGGGCTTCAACATCAACATCCTTGCCCCTCCGATGAGTTGTGAGTAGTTTACCACAGACCTATGGGTCCATAGTTATTAGCTAGATGGCTTCTTCTATCTTTTTGGATCCCAATACAATGTTGAAAGGATCGATATAGTTGACTAGAGGGGGGGGGGTGAATAGGCAACTAACAATTTTTAGCTTTTCTTTACCAAATTAAACTTTGCATCAGAGTAGGTTGTCTAGATATGCAACTAGGTGAACAACCTATATGATGCAACAACAACAAACACACGAGCAAGCAAGGGATACAACACAAGTAAGCTTGCAAAAGTAAAGGCGCGAGATAACCAAGAGTGGAGCCGGTGGAGACGAGGATGTGTTACCGAAGTTCCTTCCTTTTGAGGGGAAGTACGTCTCCGTTGGAGCGGTGTGGAGCCACAATGCTCCCCAAGAAGCCACTAGGGCCACAGTATTCTCCTCACGCCCTCACACAATGCGAGATGCCGTGATTCCACTATTGGTGCCCTTGAAGGCAGCGACCGAACCTTTACAAACAAGGTTGAGGCAATCTCCACAACTTAATTGGAGGCTCCCAATGACACCATGAAGCTTCACCACCATGGACTATGGCTTCGAGGTGACCTCAACCGTCTAGGGTGCTCAAACACCCAAGAGTAACAAGATCCGCTAGAGAAAAGTGGGGGGAATCAAATCTCTCTTGGTGGAAGTTTTGATCGAGGCCTTCTCAACTAATCCCGAGCAAATCAACAAGTTTGATTGGCTAGGGAGAGAGATCAGGCAAAAATGGATCTTGGAGTAACAATGGAGCTTAGAGGTGGAAGAGGTAGTCAACTAGACGTAGGAGACACCCCTTTTATAGTCAAGGAAAAGATCCAACCGTTATCCACATGTCCAGCCTGCGACATGCGGTACTACTGCTCCTGGAGCGCGGTACTACCACAAGGCACCGCGGTACTACCATGAGTGACCACGGTACTTCCGCGACAGCAGTAGAGACTAGGACATGCCTGACGGAGAGCAGTACTTCCGCTAGCGCGGTACTACCGCTCGCCCTTAAGGTACTACCGCAAGGCAGGAAAGCCCTAGCCCACGAAGAGCACGGATGAATAAAAATACATCCGTGCCTACTTCCGCTGGAAACGAAACAGTGCGAAAATCCGACGCGGTACTACCACTAGGGAGCGGTACTACCGTATCCCAGGTGAACCAGGCCGCGCGCGGTATTACCGTGCACAAAGCGCGGTACTACCGTGGAGGCGCGGATGTAAAAAATTACATCCGCTCCTACTACCGCGACACAGCGGTACTAGGCATGAGGGCCACAGTACTACGACTCCAGGGGAGCATTACTACCGTGGGCACCCGCGGTACTACCGTGCGGGACGAGCGGTACTACCGTGGGGGCGCGGATGTAAAAAATTACATCCGCCCCTACTACCGTACCGGAGCGGCACAAGGCCTGGGAGCCACGGTACTAAGTCTCTAGAGGAGCGGTACTACCGCAGGTGCTTGCGGTACTACCCCTCCAGAGAGCAGTACTACCGCAAGTTCAGCAGTAGCCGCCAGAAAAAGCACAGAGAGGATAACCGAGGGAAGCTCCAAAGTGCAAGGGAAAGGTGGAGACAAGGAGGGAAACGTGTACGTGATGATTCCACCCGAACCTTTCCGACGCGGACCCCCTCTTAATAGTATGGCTCTCCTACGACTCAAATCCACCAAGAAGAAACATAGAACAACGCCGTCTTCAATAGTCTTCGAGGGGCACCGAATCGTCTCGTGCCTAGTGATGAAGCGTCTGAGAAACTCAAGGCACACGATTAATCCGCAAAAGCATTGTCATCAATCACCAAAACACCTTAGGGATAAATATGCCCTTACAATCTCCCCCTTTTTGGTGGATTGATGGCAATACGGGATTTGCACAAAAGGAGATAATATTGAGCAAAGGCAAACCCCTCCTCTCTAGAATATTGACGGGCTCCCCCTAGATGTGTGCAATCTAGATGGATGCTTTGGACTGCATAGCACACAAACTAGGATCAACACTCCCCCTATATTTTAGAGACAAAGACATAATAACTAACATCTAAGCAAGAGCATAGCACAAAGGTAGCACAATATATCACAAGCTCACTAAGATAGATAGAGTGCATATGTCTTACACCATATGAAGTAAAGCAACCCAAGGCAACTGAAATGACGTTCAAACGAGGTTCAAAAGAGAAAGCAAGCACACCGCAAACACACGAACACGAACGACGACACACGACTCACAAATCCCTACACTCTCTCCCCCTTTGGCATCGAGACGCCAAAAAGGCAGAGAGGACACCTACACACAAGGGGTGGCTGAAGCAGGGAACTCATCCCAACGATCCTCGTCAGACTCAGCGGCAGGGATGGTCTCCTCGACGTCCTCCTCAGAGTCAGTCCACCTGTAGCCTTGCTTCTCCATCCACTCGGCCTCTAGAGTGATGCGATCCTCAGAACCGCCAGACATTTCCTCGCCATACAGCTTCAAGATCTTCTTGTCCCAGTGACGACTCTCCTTGGATGCCACGTGAGTCTTGTACTGCCCCTTAGCTTGCATGCAGAAAAAAGAGTCTTCATCTTGTCCTTCAGCTTCTTGGCCCACGAGGGCATAGAGGAACTGTGGGAAGACCTTGCAGCACGGTCCTGAGCAACATCCTCTGCGCCAGCCTCCTCCTCATCAACAGCCCTTCTAGCAGCAGACGCCTCAGCACGAGTAGTAGTGTTGGCCCAGTTGGGCTTGACACGGAGACAGATGGGATCATGTCGAATCCAGTCTGGAGCAAGGAACTCATCACCAGGGAACATCTTCTCCCAAGTCTTCAAGATCAGCAGAAACAGATAGGGCCCATAGATAGGCACCTTGCGGTTGAACACCGCAAAACGAAGCTCACACCACATGATGTGTGAGACATCAAGTGGCTGAGTCTGAGACACACGAGCCTCCTCGCATTGGAGCATCATATCCACGATATATGCATGAACCTTGTCCTTGTCACCAATGCGAGGGAACAAAGGGTTGCGGAAGATGTGATACATGATATCCAGAAAGGAGTTGAGCACCCACCCTAACTTGCCATTGGGAAGTGCCTTCTCAACATAGTATGGCTGAAGCTTGTCCTTGTTGGCAGACTCAGAATTAGCATGGGGGTGAACACCCACGGGAGTGTCAAGCCCGTCATCAGGAACCTGGAGCAAATCCATGAACTCCTACCAGGTAGCAGTCAACTTACGGCCATTGGTCATCCAGGTCATTCTCCGCTCCTCATCAGGGTGAAAGTATACTGAGGCAATGAACTGACGAATAAGCTCAGGGTCATAGTCAAGGTGAAACGAGATCACATGTTCAATACCAAACTGCTCCACCAAGTCCAGAGCTTCTCCAAAGTACTCACGGAACTTGTCCTTCCTCAGGTGATGCATTTCTATCCATTTGACATCCACATAGGTATTTTGCTTGTTCTTGATGACATCCAGATAAGTGAGGGTCTGTTGCTTGTTCCAAAACAGTTCACAACCTCTAACAGTAGAACGAGGATGCACATACGGGTTGAGCTGCCTGAGACCGACGAACTCGGCTTGGGGTATCTCGTCCATGCCCTGAGTGGGTTCCTTGTGCTTACTAGCGGATGTCTTGACATGGCGCTTGGGGGCAGTGGAGCCCTCTGGTGCTTCACCTGGATTGCACAGACGCTTGGAGCCCGTGTCACGACTGGGATTGGAACGGCGAGAGCCTCCGCCTGAGACACAACACGCAAAACACCCACGACAAGCAAAAAGGTTCAATGCAAAGACCACGACAAAGAACAAGAAACACATAGAAAGTATACGTGAAAGTTGCCATGAGATAGATTGGATCCATGGTAGTACTGTCGGAGGCTGCGGTACTAAAAGTTTAGTACCGCTCCAAGTCGCGGTAGTACCGTGCGAGCTCATGGTAGTACCGGGGTGGGAGCGGTAGTAAAATTTTAGTGCCGCAGCGGGTGCGGTAGTACCGCGCTCGACGTGCGGTAGTACCGCGCTCGACGTGCGGTAGAACCGTACAAGCGGTAGTACCGCACAGGTGGCGCGGTAGTACCACATCTTGTCAGATCCGAACCAATGTTTGAATCTGAGAAGAACCGCGAAACCACGGCGGTACTACGGTTGATCAAATCTAGCACAGGACAAAATGACAAGTATAATCCCTACGCAATACTACTCTCCTACATCCTACTCTTGCATAGATTTAGCCTAAGAATCTCAAGAACACACAAGTCTACCCCAAAAACCTAGAGGCAAAGAACACAACAAAAACGAGAGGGAGTTGGGGAAAGACCTTGGTCCATGGCAAGGGCACGTGGTGGGGAATGATCCCACCGGACGGAATCGCGGGAGAGCAGCCGGAGTCGGAGATCCGGCAAAGGACGCCGGCTCCGTTCTTGAGCGAGGGAGAGAGAGAGAGAGAGAGAGAGACGAAGTGGGGAAACTAACGAATGGGTATGGCGGAGTTAGAACTCCCCCTGCCCGTCCTTATCCCCACGCGTCTATGACTGCGCGGTAGTACCGCATATCATCACGGTAGTACCGCTTGGGCGGAAGTACCACACCGAAGCGGTAGTACCGCTCTCCCAGGCGGCAGTAAAAAATTACTGCCATGTGGGGGCGGTAGTACTGTGCTCTCCACACGCGGTAGTACCGTAGCTGGCTGCAGTAGTACCGTGATCTCAAGAAAAAGCAGGTTTCAACACACAAAAGGAGGTCTTTGCAAGGAAACTTTTAGCACAAGAGACACCACAAGAACACGCACAACCCAAAGGCAGAAAGACAACAAGAAGTAACCATGTGACACTACCTCTCAAAAGGAGAGGGCGGTGGCCGGAGCCACCTATGTTTGAGTTAGTTGGTATGGCACCGCGAAGAATTATCCTTGGGCCCATGACCAAAACTCGTCTTTGAAGCAGAAGTACCATAAAAAATGGCTAATGTGAAAGAGTTGATCGATTTATGCATAATGGGGGGAGGGAGAGTTCATTGAGAGAACAACACTCCTCCTATGTCCATGCCTACACCTAAACTAGACAACAAGTTGAGTGTGGTGGGAGGTGCAAGGGTTCAAGTCACATTGCTCGAATCAATGATATTTAGCTCATGCCTTAAATCACGAAATCTTGTTTCATCCAAGGGCTTCGTGAAAATACCTGCAAGGTTATCATGAGTGTTGACATACTTGAGCTCGATCTCCCCTCGCCTAATGTGATCCCGGATGAAGTGATACCGAATCTCAATATGCTTTGTCTTGAAGTATTGCACCAGGTTGAGAGAAATCTTGTTGCCACTTTCATTATCACACCAAAGAGGCACTTTGTCACAAATGACACCGTACTCCTTTAAAGTTTGCCTCATCCATAAGAGTTGTGCACAACAACTGCCGGCCGCCACATACTCCTCTTCGGTGGACGAGAGAGACACACAACTTTGCTTCTTGGAAGACCAACTCACCAAAGAGCAACCAAGAAATTGGCACCCTCCGGAAGTGGACTTCCTATCCACTTTGTCTCCCGCCCAGTAGGAATCCGAATATCCTTCAAGCTTGAAGTTTTCCCCTCTTGGGTACCATAAGCCAAAGTTTGGGGTATGAGCCAAATATCGAAAGATTCGCTTCACCGCCACATAGTGGCTTTCCATTGGTGCGGCTTGAAACCGTGCACACATTCCCACACTCAACATGATATCCGGTCTAGATGCACAAAGGTAAAGCAAGGAGCCAATCATGGAGCGATATACCTTTTGGTCCACCGCTTTACCATTGGGATCAATGTCAAGTTGGCACTTGGTAGGCATTGGAGTAGAAGCCGGCTTGACATCACTTAGCTTGAATCTTTTTAGCATGTCTTGAGTATATTTGGCTTGGTTGATGAAGGTACCTTCTCTTCTTTGTTTGATATCAAAACCAAGAAAGAACTTCAACTCTCCCATCGAAGACATCTTGAACTTGGAGGTCATGAGAGTGGCAAATTCCTCATTGAAAGCTTTGTTAGGGGAACCAAAGATAATATCATCAACATATAGCTGGCAAACAAACAACTCCCCTTTGACCTTCTTAGTAAAGAGAGTGGGATCGATTTGCCCCACCTCAAATCCATGATCATGTAAAAACTCGGTAAGGTGGTCATACCACGCACATGGGGCTTGTTTAAGGCCATAGAGTGCCTTATAGAGTTGATACACATGATCCGGGAAGTAGGGATCCTCGAACCCGGGGGGTTGCTTGACATAGACCAACTCATTAATAGGGCCATTAAGAAAAGCACTTTTCACATCCATTTGTTGCAACTTAAAGTTGTGATGGGAAGCATAAGCAATCAACAAACGTATGGATTCAAGGCGAGCCACGGGAGCAATGGTTTCACCGTAGTCGATACCCTCGACTTGGGAGTAGCCTTGTGCTACCAGTCCTGCCTTGTTGCGAATGATGTTCCCACGAGCATCTTGCTTGTTCTTGAAAATCCACTTGGTTCCAATGATATTCTGGTTCCCCGATGGCCTTGGCACTAATCTCCACACCTTGCTGTACTCGAAGTTGTTGAGTTCTTCATGCATGGCATTGAGCCAATCCGACTCTTCGAGCGTCTCGTAGACCTTTTGGGGTTCAACACAAGAGACAAACGAGTGATGTTCACAATAGTTTGCTAATTGTCTACGAGTGCTTACCCCCTTTATTAGGCTTCCAACCACATTTTCCATGAGATGGCCTTTGGTGGTGAGCTTGGAAGCAATCTTCGCGGCACAACGCTCTAATTCCTCCTCGGATGTGGAAGGAGGAGGGTTAAGTTGATTATCTTGAGCACCGTCTTGAGCTTATTCTTGATCTTGAGCTTGCTCATGATCTTGAACTTGCTCGAGGGGGAGAACTTGACCTTGAGCATCATTTGGAGGTTCACCACCATCTTGAGATTGATCTTGCCCTTGGTCTTGTTCACGAGGATGAGGGCCATCACTTTGTTCTTCGAAAGCGTGCGGGTCTTGGGGTGGTGATGGCTCCACTTGACTGGAGCATTGTCCTTCTGCTTCGACCACAAGGGTTTCCTCAATGGGTAGAATATGACCAATACCCATTCTTCTTATGGCTTGGGGAGGAATTTCATCACCTACATCACAAGTACCACTTTACTCCACTAGGGAGCCGTTATTTTCGTCAAACTCCACGTTACATGTCTCCTCAATGAGTCCGGTGGACTTGTTGAGAACACGGTAAGCATGAGAGTTTGTAGCATAACCAACAAATATGCCCTCATAAGCTCTAGCCTCAAATTTAGACAAACAAACACCTTTCTTGAGAATGAAACACTTACACCCCAACACCCGGAAGTACTTGAGATTGGGCTTGTTGGTGGTGAGTATCTCGTAAGGAGTATTGTTCAAGCCCATGCGGAGATAGAGCCGATTGGATGCATGACACTCTGTGTTGATGGCTTCGGCCCAAAAGTTGTATGGAGACTTGAAATCCGCCATCATGGTCCTTGCCGCATCCATCAACGTCCGGTTCTTCCTCTCAGCTACACCATTTTGTTGAGGGGTATATGGTGCAGCATATTGATGCTTGATCCCCTCATCACTAAGAAACTCATCCAAGGTGTAGTTCTTGAACTCGGTGCCGTTGTCACTTCTTATTGTCAAGATCTTTGCATCATGTTGACGTTGATCTTCATTTTCAAAGTCGATGATGGTTTGTTGAGTCTCACTCTTCCTCTTGAATAAGTATACCCAAGTGTATCTTGAATAATCATCCACAATCACCAAGCAATACTTTATACCTCCAATACTATCAAATGATGGGGGCCCAAAGAGATCCATGTGAAGGAGCTCTAAGGGTCTCTTCGAGTAGATGATGGTCGTTTGAGGGTGAGCCTTCTCATGAAGCTTTCCTTCAATACAAGCACTGCAAGCACGATCTTTGGCAAAACTAACATTTGTTAGTCCACGGACATGGTCCCCCTTGAGAAGACTTTGCAAAGATCTCATATTGACGTGGGCTAAACGGCGATGCCAAAGCCATCCCACATCAACTTTAGCCATTAGGCATGTTGCGGTCTTAGTGGGTCGCTCCGAAAAGTTTATGACATAGAGACCATTCTCGACATGCCCAACAAAGGCTACTTTAAGAGTCTTGCTCCACAAGAGGGCCACGGTATCAATGTCAAAGAAAGTGGCAAAGCCCATGAGTGCAAGTTGACGAACGGAAAGTAAATTGTATGCAAGGGACTCAACAAAGATGACTTTCTCGATCGTAAGATCATGAGAAATGACAACCTTGCCAAGACCCAATACCTTAGAATGTGAAGCATCACCCCACTCGACATTGGTGGGCATAGATGGAATCTTTTGCACGTCCACCACCAAGTCCTTGCTGCCGGTCATATGATTTGTTGCTCCACTATCGAGCAACCATGATCCCCCACCGGAAGCAAACACCTACAAGAGATCAATGCTTGGTTTTAGGTGCCCATTAAGTAATGGGTCCTTTGATGTTAGTAACAAGGGTCTTAGGAACCCAAATAGACCATTCAATGTACTCATAATTAGAACCAACAAATTTAGCATAAACATGTCCATCACTAGCACGGCACAACACATATGACGGGTTAAAGTCGCCGGCTTTGTTGGAGGAGATGGTTTTGCCCTTTTTGACATCAACGCCCTTCACATTTTCCTTCTTCTCCTTAGGAG
Organism: Triticum aestivum; assembly: GCF_018294505.1. Classification (NCBI taxonomy): domain Eukaryota; kingdom Viridiplantae; phylum Streptophyta; class Magnoliopsida; order Poales; family Poaceae; genus Triticum; species Triticum aestivum. The sequence goes on along the minus strand of NC_057801.1, from coordinate 223,216,156 downwards.
CACCCTCTCCCTCTTTAACAAAAGTTTGCTTGAGAGGAGGAGGTCGTTTGGTCTTGTCGTTCTTCTTCTTATTCTTGGATTTAGGTGCAAACCCAATTCCCTTCTTGGCCACAACTTCCTTTCGATTGCTCAAAAGATCGTTGAGGTTCTTCTCACCTTGAATGCATGTCACAAGGCCTTTCTCAAGTTGATCCTTCAACTTGGCATTCTCCTCCACAAGATGCACATGCTCACAACACGGGTTAGTAGCATATGCATTATCAATTAATACCATATGAGGGAAGGTGGCCTTTTCCTTGGTTAGCTTAACTTGGAGTTGAGCAGGAGACTCCTTGTGGTTAGCGTGAGCACCCTTCAAGACCTTGTGGGCCTTTTCAAGTACATCAAACTCCTCCTTGAGTCTAGCGTTTTCGGAAGTTAGCACACGAGACACAACAAGAGCATGATCAAGATCTTTCTTTAACTTAGCATGGCCATCGTTGTATGACTCCTCAAGAGTCAAACGATTCCCACGCTCTTCCTCAAGAGCATTAGAGAGATCCGATATCTCATCGGCATAGTCACGACTATGACCTTCCATCTTAGAGATGGTTTCTTCGTGAGCCTCGATCATGTCATTGGCTTCACCAAGTTGTTCCAAGAGAGCAACAAAGTGCTTCTTGGATTTTCCCTTGAGCTTATTCATAAATGACTCAAATTCATTCACTTCTTCATTAGACCCATCATGTTCATCAATGCAACCCTCCAAAGAGGGATTAGTAATGATGGTGGTTTTGATGTTGGGGGTTACCTTGTTAGAGGCTTTAGCCATGAGGCACTTGGCGGTGATGTTCTCGTTGGGTGAATCAAAGAGAGACACCCGAGGTGTGGTAGTAATGGCAACAGAGGCCATGGCCATTGCTTCACCATTTTCATCATCATCGTCATCCTCATGGTATTCTTCTTGAACCACCAACCCACGAGTAGGGGTCTTCTTGGTGAAGTTGTTCTTGTTGGGGAAGGACTTGGCTTTGTCTTTTCGGATGAACTTGCCACCATTGTCTTCCCGCTTCTCGTAAGGACAATCCGCAACAATATGGCTCACATTGCCACAGTTGAAGCAAGTTCTAACTTGTTGCTTACCCTTGAAGCCACTTGAGTTGTTCTTGTTGAAGTTGGATCTTGTATTCTTCTTACTCCAAAATTGTCTTGAAGCAAGAGCCATGTGCTCATGATAATCATATTTCGTGTCTTCGGGGTTGCTCTCCTCATCTTCCTCTTCTTCCTCTTCTTCCACACTAACCTTGGCCTTCAAGGCAGGGTTGTGCTTCTTGGCCCTTTGAGAACCGAGCACCGCATTGTCGGCGGTCTTGTCCAAGATGCTCATTGCAAAGAACTCATCCAATACTTCACTTGAGGTCATGGAATAGAAGTTCAGTCTTTGATGAATGACGGAGGACATGGCCTTGTTGTAGGGCATCATGGCCTTGAGGAACTTTCTCTTGATCCAATTGTCATCCGTGTCCTTGCTCCCATGATCTCGGAGTGAGACCACGAGTTTGGTCACTCTTCGAAAGAGCTCACGAGGTTCTTCATCTTCTTTCATTGCAAACTCATCGGCTTCATCTTGCACCACTTCATAGTTGGAGCGTTGAATGCTAGCACATCCTCGATAGAGAGACACAACGCATTGCCATGCATCTTTGGCCATGGCATGAGGTTAAAGATGAGGGAGATCTTCGGGAAGGATTGCATCTTGGATGATGAAGAGAGCACTCTCATTGAATTGATTATCCACCACTTCTCTCGGAGTGAAGTTGGTTCGGTCATGTGGATAGAAACCTTCTTCAATGATTCTCCAAAGATTAGTATTCACATGATTTAAATGACGCTTGAAGAGATACACCCAAGAATCAAAATCCTCATTTTTCACAATCTTAGGAGGAGGACCGGCATGATTTAAATGAGTAGAGGGAATCGGTCCTCCATAAATTGGAGGTTCCACATGGTCAAAGATGCCGGTGCCATTTCTACCACTAGTATAAGGACCCTTCTCACTATTAGCTCCCACCTTGTCGAAGTTATCATCCATCACCTTGTTAGCGGGATCACCCACTTTCAATGGCGAGGTAGGTAGTTTAAGTCCTTCTAAGAATTTATTAAACATGCTTTCAACCGTGGTTGTCATGGAGGTTTTCAATGTGTCCAAGGCCACATTGAATTCCTCACGGGACACCGCGGTTTCCCCATTACCCGTAGATGAGATCGGATTCACACCGGAGTGCTCCTCCTCCCCACCGTCTACGGTGTCAACCATACTCTTCGGACGGCAAAGTCCTTAATAAAGAGAGGAGGCTCTGATACCAATTGAAAGGATCGATATAGTTGACTAGAGGGGGGTGAATAGGCAACTAACATTTTTAGCTTTTCTTTACCAAATTAAACTTTGCATCAAAGTAGGTTGTCTAGATATGCAACTAGGTGAACAACCTATATGATGCAACAACAACAAACACATGAGCAAGCAAGGGATACAACACAAGTAAGATTGCAAAAGTAAAGGCGAGAGATAACCAAGGGTGAAGCCGGTGGAGACGAGGATGTGTTACCGAAGTTCCTTCCTTTTGAGGGGAAGTACGTCTCTGTTGGAGCGGTGTGGAGGCACAATGCTCCCCAAGAAGCCACTAGGGCCAACGTATTCTCCTCACACCCTCACACAATGCGAGATGCCGTGATTCCACTATTGGTGCCCTTGAAGGCGGCGACCGAACCTTTACAAACAAGGTTGGGGCAATCTCCACAACTTAATTGGAGGCTCCCAACGACACCACGAAGCCTCACCACAATGGACTATGGCTTTGAGGTGACCTCAACCGTCTAGGGTGCTCAAACACCCAAGAGTAACAAGATCCGCTAGGGATAAGTGGGGGGAATCAAATCTCTCTTGGTGGAAGTGTAGATCGAGGCCTTCTCAACTAATCCAAGCAAATCAACAAGTTTGATTGGCTAGGGAGAGAGATCGGGCGAAAATGGAGCTTGGAGCAACAATGGAGCCTAGAGGTGGAAGAGGTAGTCAACTAGAGGTAGGAGACACCCCGTTTATAGTCAAGGAAAAGATCCAACCGTTATCCACATGTCTAGCCTGCGACATTTGGTACTACCTCTCCTAGTGCGCGGTACTACCGCAAGGCACCGCGGTACTACCGCAATGCACCGCGGTACTACCGTGAGTGACCATGGTACTTTCGCGGCAGCAGCAGAGACTAGGACATGCCTGACTGAGAGAAGTACTTCCGCTAGCGCGGTACAATGGCTCACCCTTGCGGTACTACCGCAAGGCAGGAAAGCCCTATCCCACGAAGAGTGCGGATGAATAAAAACACACCCGTGCCTACTTCCGCTAGAAACGAAACAGTGCAAAAATCCGACGCGGTACTACCGCTAGGGAGCGGTACAACCATATCCCAGCTGAACCAGGCTGCGCACGGTACTACCGCGCATGAAGCGCGGTACTACCATGGAGGTGCGGATGTAAAAAATTACATCCACTCCTACTACCGCGACGCATCGGTACTAGGCATGAGGGCCACAGTACTACGACTCCAGGGGAGCAGTACTACCGTTGGCACCCGCGGTACTACCGTGCGGGACGAGCGGTACTACCATGGGGGCGCGGATTTAAAAAATTACATCCGCCCCCACTACCGTACCTGAGCGGCACTAGGCATGGGATCCACGGTACTAAGACTCCAGAGGAGCAGTACTACCATGGGCTCCAGCGGTACTACCGCAGGTGCTTGCGGTACTACCGCTCCAGACAGCAGTACTACCGCAAGTTTAGCAGTAGCCGCGAGAAAAAGCACAAAGAGGATAACCGAGGGAAGCTCCAAAGTGCAAGGGAAAGGTGGAGACAAGGAGGGAAATGTGTACGTGATGATTCCACCAGAACCTTTTCCGACACGGACCCCCTCTTAATAGTACGGCTCTCCTACAACTCAAATCCACCAAAAAGAAACGTAGAACAACGCCGTCTTCAATAGTCTTCGAGGGGCACCGAATCGTCTCGTGCCTAGTGATGAAGCATCTGAGAAACTCAAGGCACACGATTAGTCCACAAAAGCATTGTCATCAATCACCAAAACACCTTAGGGATAAATATGCCCTTACAAATGTTCTCCCCCTCTCTTGTGGAGATCTATTCGATGTAAACTCTTTTTGCGGTGTGTTTGTCGAGATCCGATGAATTGTGGGTTTATGATCAAGTTTATCTATGAATAATATTTGAATCTTATCTGAATTCTTTTATGTATGATTGATTTATCTTTGCAAGTCTCTTCGAATTATCAGTTTGGTTTGGCGTACTAGATTGATCTTTCTTGCCATGGGAGAAGTACTTAGCTTTGGGTTCAATCTTGCGGTGTCCTTACCCAGTGACAGAAAGGGTTGCAAGGCACGTATTGTATTGTTTCCATCGAGGATAAAAAGATGGGGTTTATATCATATTTCTTGAGTTTATCCCTCTACATCATGTCATCTTGCTTAATGCGTTACTCTGTTCTTTATGAACTTAATACTCTAGATGCAGGCATGAGTCGGTCGATGTGTGGAGTAATAGTAGTAGATGCAGGCAGGAGTCAGTCTACTTGTTATGGACGTGATGCCTATATACATGATCATGCCTAGATAACCTCATAACTATGCGCTTTTCTATCAATTGCTCGACAGTAATTTGTTCACCCACCATAAACTTATGCTATCTTGACAGAAGCCTCTCGTGAAACCTATGGCCCCCGGGTCTATCACTTATCATATTTGCTTTCAATCTACTTTTATTTGCATCTTTTCTTTTTGCATCTATATTATAAAATACCAAAAATATATTTATCTTATCTTACTATCTTTATTAGATCTCACTTTCTCAAGTGGCCGTGAAGGGATTGACAACCCCTTTATTGTGTTGGTTGTGAGTTCTCAGTTTGTTTGTGTAGGTGCGTGGGACTTTTGAGGAGCCTCCTACTAGATTTATACCTTGGTTCTCAAAAACTGAGGGAAATACTTACGCTACTATCGTTGCATCACCATCCCCTCTTCGAGGAAAACCAACGCAAGCTCGAGACATAGCAAGAAGGATTTCTGGCCCCGTTGCCAGGGAGGTCTTCGCTCAAGTCAAGACATACCAAGTACCCATCACAAACCCATCTCCCTCGCATTTACATTATTTGCCATTTGCCTCTCGTTTTCCTATCCCCCACTTCACCCTTGACGTTTTATTCGCCCTCTCTTTCCCAATCTCCTCCTCTCTTCTTCGCTTGCCTTCTTTTGTGTGCTTGTGTGCTTGTTTGACCTTATGGCTTCGCCTAAGGGTCCTGACCACCTTCTCAGAAGGATGGATGAGATTGAATCAAATATTAGAAGCTTTATGAATTTGCAATTTGAGCATAATAATTTCTTTAGAAAAGAACTTAAGGAACAAAAAAGTTTTTTGGGGTTTATGAACAAAGAGCTTGATGATATGAATAAAGAATTTTATGGTGTTAAAGCTCAAATTACCCAGCTTGAAAATGCTATAGCCAAACTTTCTGACAAGCAAGCCACCTTAGTCAATAAGATGGCCTCTAAACCAAAAAAATTACATGAAAATAATGATGAGGATCTTAAATTTAGTGATGCGTCTTCGATTAGATCTATGTTTTGCAATATGAATTTTGATGATTATGGGACTGATGATGAATCAACTTTTCCTAGAAGGCGTCCCAAGAGTTCGGAGTCTTTAGATCTTGATGCTAAATTTGGTAAAAGTGAGATTGGAGAATCCTCAACTGCTAATAATATTGAACCTACTATCTCGGATATCAAGGAATTTGATTATGATAATTGTTCTTTAAAAAGTTGTATTTCCTTGTTGCAATCCGTTGTTAATTCTCCTCATGCCTATAGTCAAAACAAAGCTTTTACCAAACATATTGTTAATGCCTTGATGCAATCTTATGATGAAAAACTTAATTTGGAAGTTTCTATACCTAGAGAACTTAATGATGAGTGGGAACCTACAATAAAGATTAGAATTAAAGATTATGAGTGTTTTGCCTTGTGTGATTTAGGTGCTAGTGTTTCCACGATTCCGAAAACTTTATGTGATATTCTAGGTTTCCATGATCTTTATGTTTGCTCTTTAAATTTGCACCTTGCAGATTCCACCATTAAAAAGCCAACAGGAAGGATCAATGATGTTCTTATTGTTGAAAATATAAATTTGGTGCCCGTAGATTTTATCGTTATTGATATAGATTGCAATCTTTCTTGCCCTATTATTCTTGGTAGACCTTTCCTTAGAACGATTGGTGCGATTATTGATATGAAGGAAGGGAATATTAGATTCCAATTTCCATTAAAGAAAGGCATGGAGCACTTTCCAAGAAAGAAAGTCAAATTACCTTATGAACATGTCATGCGTGCTACTTATGAATTTAGTGCCAAAGATGGCACCCGTTAGATCTATCCTTGCTTTTATGCCTAGCTAGGGGCGTTAAACGATAGCGCTAGTTGAGAGGCAACCCAATTTTCTTTATGTTTTTTGTTTTTGCTCCTGTTTAGTAATAAATCTTGCATCTACCTTCTTTTTAGATGTGTTTTTATCTTTTAATTAGTGTTTGTGCCAAGTAGAACCTATAGGATAACCTACGATGATAGTTGATTTGATTCTGCTGAAAAACAGAAACTTTGCGCGTACGGATATAATTTTGTTAAATCACAGGAACGTGATTTTGCGTTGATTATTTTTTCTGCTGTTCACTAAACGAATTTTCTAGGACTTCCAATTTTTGTAGGAGTTTTATAGTTCCAGAAGTTTGCGTTACTTACAGATTTCTACAGACTATTCTGTTTTTGACAGATTCTGTTTTTCGTGTGTTGTTTGCTTATTTCAATGAGCTATGGCTAGTAAATTAGTTTATAAACAATAAAGAAGTTGGAATACAGTAGGTTTAACACCAAAATAAATAAAGAATGAGTTCATTACAGTACCTTATGTGGTGGTTTTGTTTCTTTCACTAACGGAGCTTATAAGATTTCCTGTTGAGTTTTGTGTTGTGAAGTTTTCAAGTTTTGGGTAAAGATTTTATGGACTATGGAATAAAGGGTGGCAAGAGCCTAAGCTTGGGGATGCCCAAGGCACCGCAAGATATTCAAGAATAGCCAAAAGCCTAAGCTTGGGGATGCCCCGGGAAGGCATCCCCTCTTTCGTCTTCGTTCATTGGTAACTTTACGTGGAGCTATATTTTTATTCGCCACATGATATGTGTTTTGCTTGGAGCGTCGTGTATCATATTAGTCTTTGATTTTAGGTTTACCACAATCATCCTTGCTGTACACACCTTTTGGGGGAAGCCTATTTGATTAGAATTTGCTAGAATACTCTATGTGCTTCACTTATATCTTTTGAGCTTGATAGTTTTTGCTCTAGTGCTTCACTTATATCTTTTAGAGCACAGTGGTGTCTTCATTTTGAAGAAATTACTAGTCTCTCATGCTTCACTTATATTATTTTCAGAGTCTTTTAGAACAGCATGGTATTTACTATGGTTTTAAAGTTGTTCCTAGAATGATGAGCATCCAAGTTGGGTATAATAAAAACTATCATAGAAAATGAATTGGATGCTATTATCAATTTGATGCTTGATAAATGTTTTGACATATGGAGGTAGTGATATTAAAGTCATGCTAGTTGGGTGATTATGGATTTAAAGAATGCTTGTGTTGGAGTTTGTGATTCCCATAGCATGCACGTATGGTGAACCGCTTTGTGATGAAGTTGGAGCACAATTTTATTTATTGATTGTCTTCCTTATGAGTGGCGGTCGGGGACGAGTGATGGTATTTTCCTACCAATCTATCTGATGAAGCTATGTACCTAGGGTAGGGTCATGGACCTGTCCAAACTACCCTCCCCAAGGACATCTCTAGAAGAAACCACCTTTCAAACGACTCAGAAGTGTTCCACTCGACGGACTCGAAGACACTCGACCATGAAGCCATTCACTCGACAGCCAGGAGATCTAAAGTCACTCTACACACAAACGGTCGGTCATTAAGTAGCTTTTATGGTCATCATAGCACTTTATTTGTGGCGTTATCAGTAACGCCTGATCTTAATGTACCTTAAACTCTACATAACTGAGGGCCGGAGGGGTCTGGCGAACTCTATATAAGCCACCCCCCTCCTCAGTGTAAAGGGTTCGCACCCCTGTACTCATACACACATAATCCAGTCGACCACCTCCGGGCTCCGAGACATAGGGCTGTTACTTCCTCCGAGAAGGGCCTGAACTCGTAAATCTCTTGCGTATACAACTACTCCATAGCTAGGATCTTGCCTCTCCATTCCTACCCCCTACATTACTATCAGACTTAGAACCACGACAGTTGGCGCCCACCATGGGGCAGGTGTCTTAGCGACTTATTGTAGAAGTTGTGGTTTTTCCGATCTCCTTCATCATGGTTTCAAGCAGAGTTTTGGTTGAGGGCCGCGAGATCCGTCTCAGCGCGCTCACGTTTATCGCCAACGACTCCGCTTGGCTTCAGGAGGCTCCGCTCGACATCGAAGCACTCCCTGTCCGCGGGGCGACGCACTTTCGCCCGTGCGTCCGCGGTGTCCTCCTGTGGCAACCGTCGACCCAGTATCAGTCGGCTCCTGTGTCGTCCTCCCTCCCTGTTTCCCACTGGCGCAAGCGCTCCGGGTGGTAGAGGCTTCAGCGGTGGGTGAGGCACGCGGTGGCTCGCCAGTCGGCCACCCCCCAAGTTGCGGTGATTGAGCCCGACGAATCTCTCTATAGCCTGTTTGACTTATCGACTGTTTCCGCAGAGACTACATCCGAGTGCGATAGCAGTGATCCAGCGGTGGAGGTTCTGATGGTCAACGGAGGCGACGACGGAGGTGATCCGTCGCATGCCCATGAAGAGTATCTCCCCGAGCCCCTCACTTCGCTGCAGAGGGAAGAACTTCGCCGCCAGAAGATGGATGCGCTGCACACTCCTATCGTTGGAGAAACCCCCGAGGCTCGTGCCTTAGAGGACGCGTGCTTGGCCTACTTGGCTGAGCGCACTCGACTGGAGAACCTCCAGCGAGCACTCGACGAGCGTGCGCGACAACGGGTTCCAGAATTAAGTCGACGTCAACTCTTTCCACCATCGACTCATGTATATCGAACTCCGATTCAGAATTTAGCAGTTGCAGCCCGTATAGCAGAGTCGATTCAGCCTTCCCAGTCAGAGGCTGGCAGAGGCTTGTTGCGGATCAGAGCATTACTCCGGGCGGCAGGAGATCAAAATTCAGCTGTATCATAGTCGCGGAATAGGATCCACAGCAGATCCGTCGCTGCAAATACAGTCCTGTCGGCCCATAGCCCAAGATCGCCCCCGAGGCGTGAGGGACGTGGAGACCGGCATGACCAGTACAAGAACCATGAGCAGTATGATAACCGACTCGGTCGTGATGATCGACGTCGAGTGCCCACCCCTCCCCCAAGGAGTGGATCGTACGCGCCTCGACTGCAGGATGACAGACGCCCTCACAGTGTTGGGCTAAGGATTCCAGTCGACCCCAAGGAACCATGCTTTGATGCGAGATCCATTCTCGTTCAAGGTTTGGTCAACAGGAACATAGCTCACCGATAAGGTCATGAGAGAGATGTACCCACCGGCAGCAGAGTACATGTCTCAGGACCAGAGTGCTTCAACAGAGCCATCAGGGCCGCGGTGATTCCTCCCAACTTCAGGTTGGCGACTGGAGTCAGCAAGTTCACTGGTGAGTCCAAGCCTGATACTTGGCTTGAAGACTACCGAGTGGCTGTTCAGATTGGCGGCGGCAATGATGAAGTGGCCATGAAACACCTGCCTCTTATGTTGGAGGGCTCGGCTAGAGCATGGTTGAATCAGTTAGCACCCAGTAGCATTTACACTTGGGAAGATCTTGCCCGAGTGTTTGTCAGAACATTTGAAGGAACTTGCAAGCAACCAGCGGGGTTGACAGAGCTGCAATCTTGTGTGCAAAAGTCGAATGAAACTTTGAGGGATTACATCAAGAGATGGATCAAGTTGCATCACATGGTAGAGAACGTATCTGATCACCATGCAGTCTGTGCCTTCAAGGAAGGCGTTAAGTACAGAGAGCTAAACCTAAAATTCGGTCGAACCGGAGACATGTCTCTGAGTCGAATGATGGAGATTTCCACCAAGTATGCCAATGGTGAAGAAGAGGATCGGCTCCGAAGTGGCAAGCACAAGTCAGTCGCCCATGAAACCGGAGGAGGGAACTCCAGTCGGAAGCAGAAGCGGAAAGCCGAGCCAGCTGCTCCTGGACAGGCCTTGGCCGTGACTCAAGGAAAGTTTAAAGGGAAGCCCAAAGGGCCTTGGAACCCTCAGATGGTGAAAGACCAAGACGGAAATGATGTGTTGGATATGTCATGCCACATCCACACAAAGAAAGACGAAGAGGGTAAACTCATTTACCCGAAACATACCACTCGACAGTCTCGGCTCTTGATCCAGCAATTCCAGGGGAAACATCCCAAAGATAAGGAAAAGGAGTCGGACAAAGTTGAGGACAAAGAAGATAGTGATGATGGATATCCCCAGGTCAATTCCACCCTGATGATTTTTGCCGATGTTGAAAGCAAAATTCGATTGAAAGTTATCAACCGAGAAGTGAATATGGTTGCTCTGGCGACACCCAGTTATCTGAAATGGTCTCAGACGGCCATCACATTCGACCAGTCCGATCATCCGACACACATAGCCACCCCTGGGAGGCAAGCTTTGGTGGTCGACCCAGTCGTCGAAGGTACTCGACTGACTGAAGTTTTGATGGATGGTGGCAGTGGCCTGAATATACTATATGCAGAGACGTTGAAAGGGATGGGCATTCCGATGTCCAGACTCAGTACTAGCAACATGAGTTTCCATGGAGTCATTCTGGGAAAGAAGGCTGAGTCACTCGACCAAATTTCTCTTGATGTGGTTTTTGGTGATTCCAAGAATTACAGAAAAGAAAAGTTGACGTTTGAAGTTGTGGATTTCCAGAGTGCTTATCACGCTATTTTGGGCAGGCCAGCTTATGCATGTTTCATGGCTCGACCATGTTATGTGTACCTCAAATAGAAGATGCCTGGTCCCAAAGGTGTGATCACTATTACTGGCAATCGGAAGAAGGCAGAAGAGTTCTTTTAGAAAGGCTCAAAGATCGCCGATGCTCAGATGGCAGTGGTTGAGCTGCCGGAATAAAAGAAAAATACAGACCCGAGTGATTTGTTATGAGCCAAGAAGCCCGCCACAGAATCAACGTTTCAGTCGTCCGGTGAGACAAAACCGATTCGCATTCACCCGACCGACCCTAGTGCTGCTCCGACCCACATGTCTACAACACTTGACTCCAAATAGGAAGAAGCGCTCATCCAGTTCCTCGGTGAGAACCGGGACATCTTCGCATGGAAGCCTTCTGACATGATGGGCGTTCCTAGGGGGCTGGCTGAGCACCATCTACGAGTCGACTCAAAAGTGAAACCTGTCAAAGAACATCTTCGACGGTTCGCCGTTCAGAAGAGAAAGGCCATTGGCGAAGAGGTGGCTCGGCTCTTAGCAGCGGAGTTTATCCGAGAGATTTACCACTCTGAGTGGCTCGCCAATGTTGTCATTCCCCAAGAAGGACAAGTCACTTGGCATGTGCTTTGACTTTAAACATATCAATCGGGCCTGCCCGAAAGATCATTTTCCTCTCGCGCGCATCGACCAAATAGTCGACTCGACTGCGGGGTGTGAGCGTCTGTCTTTTTTAGACGCCTATTCCGGTTACCATCATATCCGTCTGTATGGACCCGACGAGATCAAAAGGGCTTTCATCACTCCATTCGGGTGCTTCTGTTATGTCACCATGCCATTCGGCCTCAAGAATGCCGGAGCCACGTTCATGAGGATGATTCAGAAGTGTTTGCTCACTCAAATCAGTCGGAATGTGGAAGCATACATGGATGATATTGTGGTCAAGTCACGGAAGGGTTCTGACCTGCTGACTGACCTTGCTGAAACATTTGCCAACCTCAGGAGGTATGATATCAAGCTTAATCCATCAAAGTGCACATTCGGAGTTCCTGGCGGAAAGTTACTCGGTTTTCTCATTTCCGAACGAGGAATTGACGCCAACCCAGAAAAAGTTGGTACTATACTCCGAATGAAATGTCCTGTGCGTGTGCACGATGTCCAGAAGCTTACTGGTTGCTTGGCCGCTTTGAGTCGATTCATCTCTCGTCTCGGTGAAAAGGCATTGCCTCTTTACCGACTGATGAAGAAGTCAGACAAGTTCGAGTGGACTCCAGAAGATGATGCAGCGTTTGCGGAGCTAAAAGCCCTGCTCTCCACCCAGCCGGTGCTTGCTGCCTCAATCAGCAAAGAGCCTTTGCTGCTTTACATTGCAGCCACAGGACAAGTCGTCAGTACAGTACTTACGGTTGAGCGGGAAGAAGAAGGAAAAGCCTTTAAAGTTAGCGCCCAATATATTATGTTTCTGAAGTTTTGACCCCATCAAAGCAAAGATACCCTCATTATCAGAAGCTTGTATATGGGATTTATATGACCACAAAGAAGGTTTCTCATTACTTCTCTGACAATTCCATTACATTCGTCAGCGACGCTCCATTGTCAGAGATTCTGCACAATAGGGATGCAACTGGTCGAGTGGAAAAATGGGCGATTGAACTCCTTCCCCTAGATATCAAGTTTGAGGCAAAGAAAGCCATCAAGTCCCAAGCAATAGCAGATTTCATCACCGAGTGGATTGAACAGCAACTGTCGACTCAAGTTCACTCGGTGCACTGGACCATTTTCTTTGATGGTTCTAAGTTGCTGAATGGCTCCGGTGCTGGGGTAGTGTTGGTTCCCCCCGAGGAGATAAGCTCAGATATGTGCTCCAGATTCGCTTTGATTCCTCCGATAACGAAGCAGAATACGAAGCACTTTTGTATGGGTTGCGTATGGCCATTTCATTCAGCGTCCGTCACCTCATGGTCTATGGCGACTCAGATTTGGTGGTTAATCAAGTGATGAAGGAGTGGAATGTCAGAAGTCCAGCCATGACTGGTTACTGCAATGCAGTGAGAAAGCTAGAGAAGAAATTCGAGGGGTTAGAGCTTCATCATATACCCCGACTGAAAAATCAAGCGGCTGATGATTTGGCAAAAATAGGTTCCAAGGGAGAAGCCATTCCCAGTAATGTGTTTTTGGAACACATCCACACACCATCAGTTCAAGAGGATCCTTTGACCGAAGAAGCCTCGCAGCCAAAAAGTGTCACGGATCCGACTGAAGTTGAGGTCACAGTTGTGGTCGACCTGATCATGGAAGTTTTGGTCATCACTCCCGACTGGACATTGTCATACATCGTGTATATTCTAAGGAAAGATCTCCCAGAGAATGAAGAAGAGGCTCGATAGATCGTCCGTCGATCCAAGGCCTTTACTGTGATAAAGGGACAGTTGTACAGGGAAAGCGCGACTGGAGTCAGTCAAAAATGTATAACACCAGAAGAAGGTCAGATAATTCTTGACGACATCCACTCAGGGACCTGCGGTCATCATGCGTCCTCTCGGACCATTGTGGCTAAAGCATACCGAGCAGGGTTTTATTGGCCAAGAGTAAATGAAATGGCGAAAGAGATAGTCGACAAGTGTGAAGGATGTCAGTTCTATTCCAATATGTCACACAAACCCGCCTCGCCTTGAAGACCATTCCACTCGTCTGGCCCTTCGCTGTTTGGGGATTGGATATGGTTGGACCACTGAGAACTCGCAGGAACGGCTTCACCCATGTGCTGGTGGCAGTCGACAAGTTCACTAAGTGGATTGAAGCTAAACCTACCAAGAATCTTGATACCTGCACTGCTATCAGCTTCATCAGAGAGTTGATATTTAGATATGGAGTTCCGCACAACATCATCACTGATAATGGGTCAAACTTCAATTCCGAAAAATTCAGAGCCTTTTGCGCTTCTCAAGGCACGCGAGTCGACTACGCTTCCGTCGCTCACCCCCAGTCGAATGGACAAGCAGAAAGAGCAAACGGCTTAATTCTCAAAGGACTGAAACCCCGGTTGATGCGTGACCTCAAGCACGCAGCAGGCGCGTGGGTCGATGAACTTCCATCAGTTCTTTGGGGATTAAGGACCACTCCTAATCGGTCAACTGGGCGAACTCCATTCTTTCTGGTCCATGGAGCTGAAGCAGTTCTGCCGAGTGACCTGCTTCACAATGCACCCCGAGTCGAGCTCTACTCTGAAGATGAGGCAGAACAAGCCCCGCAGGACGCAGTCGACCTTCTAGAAGAAGAAAGAGAGATGTCCATGATCCGATCGACTATCTATCAGTAGGACTTGCGTCGATTCCATGCTAGAAACGTGAAGAGTCGAGCATTCCAAGAAGGAGACTTGGTCTTCCGAGTGGATCAACAGAAACCACACAAGCTCGCTCCTAATTGGGAAGGCCCCTTCATCGTCACCAAAGTTCTCCACAATGGAGCGTACCATCTTTACAATGTCGATCGCCAGATTGATCAGCCACGAGCTTGGAATGCGGAGCTGCTCCGCCCCTTTTATACTTAAATACTCACTCGGATGAGATGTAATAAAAAGTACCTCTGTAGTTTGTTTATCAAAGACAAGAGTGTTATAATTTTCCCAGTGATTGTTGTTGCTTTTGTTTACGTGAGAAATCCCCCAGTGGGTGGCTTAGCTGCGAACCCGTTTCGCCTAAGTTTCTAAAATAAAATCCTACCGAGTGACGAGCAAGCCTCTCACTCGGTGGCTTAGCTGCGAATCCGTTTCGCCTAAGTATTTAAAAATCCTACCGAGTGACGAGCAAGCCTCTCACTCGGGGGCTTAGCTGCGAATCCGTTTCGCCTAAGTATTTAAAAATCCTACCGAGTGACGAGCAAGCCTCTAACTCGGGGGCTTAGCTGCAGTCCAGTACTCGCCTAAGTATTTGAAAATCCTACCGAGTGACGAGCAAGCCTCTCAGTCGGGGGCTTAGCTGT